>NC_137514.1:2685000-2980000 GCF_041902795.1 Electrophorus electricus | reverse complement strand
CAAAATAAGTTCAAGTTTACTTACCATAATGTAACCATATTTGCTATGATGAGGGACCATCTTCATTCTTTTGCATTTACTGAATTTCATTTTTCTTTTCAAAAGGCGTTCCTTTCGTATCCATTTTATAGGTTTTAGTGGAGTCTTCTTTGTCTCCATAATATAAACCTTCCGAATCTATTTATTTGGTAAACTCGTCATAGCTGTTCACACCATAGGAGGTATGCATCACATATACCGAACTAGTGTGAAAGACACCAGAAGTCATTCTGTCTCAGACACTAAAGCTCCTACAGTCTACTCTATTGTCAGTCTACCCACAAGCCCCTCTGGTCCCTCCCAAGCTGTTTATGACTAAGTCCAATTACCCACAAACCTCTGTGATCTTACACATACTGGTTCTGCTAGTGCTCCACTACCATCAAACTCTCCTGATCAGGACACTTATTGTACAGCTCAATTACCCACACTTTTCTCTGATTCCTCAGTGTGTGATACACATCAGTCAGAAGGGTTGTTTGCAGAAGCTCAAACTTATGCGTCAGTGAAGTTTTGAGAGAATGCAGACAGTTTTAGTGATGCTGTGACCAGGGAGACCTTCAAGGAGGACTCGTGTGAATATTCCACTGTTAATCATGTCACAGGATGGTTCTACGCTTGCATTTTTAATTGGTTACCCTTGCATTCTTTCATGTTTTTATGAAAACTGTGTAAGGGAGAGGGGGAGGGGCTGGGGATGAGAGCTGGAAGTACAAGTCACCAGTGTGCTGCCCTGTCTGTTAGCTGCAGCACTGTCAGTGGTACGGGGGCAGAGAAACAGCAGCATGTTTGTGTGGATTCTGCCTGGATCATTTGAATGCTTCTAGAAGCCACAATAAGAATCATACAATCAATCAACCAATCAATTATTTACAAGAAGATAAGGCCAGCCAGCCTGTGCTGTTCTGAGCCAGAAAGTCTGTACTGCCATTTAGAGCACAAAGTGAGTAAGTTACAATGATCACCGTGGTAGAAATACATGATTCATTAGAAACAGGGGCGATTCTAGGATTAAAGCTTTGTACATTTTAACATTATTTTGGACCAGCATTCCCAGACTTGGGAATTACTGACTTTTTACAGCCACCACACCACAGACACACATACTGTAACTGGTGTGTGTGCATGAGCGCATGTGATCAGTGCAGCTACTGCACGGCTTCTGGGAGAACAGGGCGGGGGAAGAGTAGGAGAGATAAAGTGGATCGTATAATTCATGAGTGAAGGGACGATTGCTTTATTTTCATTGTTAATATATTATGTTTAAACCATATGCCTTCTACGGTTTTAACATTTTTTTCCAGAGACAAACTTCTGATCTACTTAAAGCCCACCTAAGTGGAGCATGACTGTTAAGTAAAGAAGACTGTAAATTTCCTCCTGAGAAACTAGTATGTCACTGTAAACATCTCAACATATAAAACTGTGAGAATGACTGAGAATATCACGTAAAGCTGATGTCTGAGCTCCCAATCTATAATTGTATGCAGTGTCCACTTAGGGTCTTTTCTTTGGAATAACTGCAGCTGAGGCTTACGGCTCTTCTTACATGCCAGACTTTGTAATGGACTTTCCACAGCATGAAGGTCAATTATGAACAATCTGATAAATATTCTAATCAAATAACAATTATTAATAATCACTGCATATCCTGGCACTTAATATGCCAATCAAAGGGACCTACATGAGATATTTTGCTATTCTAATATTAGCCTGTCTGAAAAAAACATCAGTCAAAGAGAGTGTGAGATGGATAAATGAGTGACACATGTCTCTATATGATGATAGAGTCCTGATCTGCTACATATCTGATGGTCACTGTGAAGATTTGCCTTGTTCTGGTCAGTACTGGTGAGCTGAATCAGACAGATAATCTGATCATGGATATTTGATTTAATTAAAATGTGTGCAAAGTTTACAGCTTTGTTTGTGTTTGAGCCAGTGTTTTATCTTTGTAGTTGGAGTCATTCAGTATCTAGAGCTGAATTGTTATGGCCATATTTGATGTAAATAATGTAAATAATGCACTACAATGTAAATAACGTGCTTAGACTGTTGTGCCGTATTGGCAGCAGCAGTGGGCGGGGCTAAACCCTCAGTGGCTCTGTTGAACCATCAATTATGTGCAAAGGGCTCTGAGGTCACGTGATGTCCACACCATCGTGGCTCAGTAGCACAAAGCATCCAGGAGTTCCATTGTTCCCCACTAGATGGCGGAACACATTTCTTTATTGAAATGAGTCTTTTACTTCCTTAGTTCATACTAGTTTATTCCTTAGTTCATACTTTGTGTGATACACAAAGATAGCTTTCATATTTTTCATAAAAAGAAATTGGAGATTTAGGGTTAAATAAACTCTCTGCTCTTTTAAATAGTCTCTGCTCTTTTTATTGGTAAAATTTGAAGAGATTAAATATGTACACAACAGAAATAAAAATTACATTATTTTATTTGAGACTGAAACATTTTCTAGGCCTTTATGTCTACAGAGGGATAGAGGTTAACCAGAGGAAAGGTGTTTTCAGTTGATCAAGGTTATTTACCAGCTCATAGTTGTCAGTTGGAAAAAGTTGTCAGGAAGTGACACACTGTGGTTACAAACCACATAGTGAACAGCTCATGAGGGAAAATAAGAAATAAAACAAAAACTTTTTAAAATGTCTGTAAAGTTTTACATTTAAAATATTTGAGGTTTCCATACATCAAATTTGGGATGAGCTCTTAAAGTGGTTCTCAAGAAGATCAAAATGTTCTATAAAACAGTAAATATTCTTATTTCAGCAGTATGCCGAAAGGTGGTGACATCATGTCAAATATGTAGGAAACAACAGAAGAAATATAGTACAGTAAACAAGTTCTGTGAAGGAAACTAACCTGAAGAAAAATACAGTGCAGCATGAAATCACCAATTACGTACAGAAGATACAGTTCAGAACATTTGAGCAGGGATGGATATTGCACTCAAAGGAATATCAAAAAAAATATCAGTAACTTGTAAGTCACGCTATTACAGATTTTAACTTGAAGTACACAACTATTAAAGATTATCTCCATTCTGCAGATACAGAGCAGAGAATTGAAATGACTTTTTAGGTTTCTGTATGAAGGAGATAAGTATTAAAAGTAAGTTAGCAGCTCACAGTCACTGCATCCAAAAAAGTAGATGCAGTTACAATATATACTAATATTAATGAGTACAATGTTTGTTCAAGTTTCCAGGGCAGTAGACTAAAGGGCTGCAGCACATAAGAAATAATGACGTACACAGGAAGTGGTTAAGTACTTTTTACTTTATGTGTTTTTAATACAAGGTATGGGATCCAAATCTATAGTGAAGCTACTTCTGCTATGTCGCAATAACTGAGTTTTAAACAGTAGGGCCTACACATTGAAATGTAAGAGACAGTTTCGGCATGTTATTAGTACAATTAACTAGCTAGTCTAGTTGTCTGAAATAGTGGTGTGGCAGGCAGTTTTGAGTTCTAGGCTTACAGAGCTAGTCGCAATCATGTGTGTTCATAATAAATACTGGCTTGGGATACAGTGGACCATATTTATATAGAAGATCTATTTGGTTAAATACATTCAACATTCACTTAGGAACCTCAGACACTACTGTATATTTATAGCATTGAGCTGATTCTTTTATCCAAAGCAATTTACAGTTATGACTGAGTACAACTTGAGCAATTGAGATTTAAGGGCCTTGATCAGAGGTCCAACAATGTCAGGGCTTGAACCAGCAACCTTAAGTACCTTAACCAGAAAGCTACCACTGAGGTCTCTCACCCAGCAGCAGGGGGCAGAGTGCCAGGCACTGTCTACAGGGCTGAAACTACTGTTTGGACAGCATCCACTAACAGCCTATGATCACTTAGACTTAGCATCATATAGTCAAATAAGACACTAGATTAATGTAAACATGGTGGTGTGGAACAAACCATCATTTCTATGATTAAAACTGTTATTGGTTAAAATGGTTAAAATGGGGGATGAGGGCAATGAAATTCCAGTTCTTCTTCCTCCTCTGCTTATTTATAATATAAATGTATTCTAGCATTCTAGAAATACAAAAATATAAGTAAATAATCACTGTCACACCCAGAACCACAGAAAAGGCATGAACACAAGACTCAGATACATAAAGGCAGTCAAACCCAGACTGTCTCTACTGTCTTGGTAAAGTAGAGAAGGGTGGAGTGCAGGGTGTATGGGATGGAGAACTCATCCTGGTCTACATCTCTTCATGACAGGGTGTGCAAGTGTGGAGGGACAAGTCCCCTTGACTGCCGAGCTGAGAGAGAGAGAGAGAGAGAGAGAGAGAGAGAGAGAGAGAGAGAGAGAAAAAAAAGTAGTTTTAGATGCATGTTTCTCTGTCCATAGTAGGAGGCTTAAGGCCATTCTATTTTCACTGCCCTCAAAAATAGAAATTAGGTTTTTTTTTTCATATGAGTTAAGTCATAAGAAGATGGACAGAGTTAGTAAGCCCAGATACAGGGGCAGAGACCTACATAGACAGACACACACACAATCTCTAACACACATCTAATCTAGGAGTTGGAGGCAGTAAACATAAAGCTGAACTCAGAATGAAGATTCTTCTCATCTTCACACTGCACGTGATCTCAGGTATGAAAATCAACCTTTAATCATTATTATCAGCAGGGTCAAATATAGTCTTTGTTTAGATGGTCAGTTTTGGTGAATTTTTAGATCTTACTGGGGTCTCAACAAACGTAACTGGATATTTGGGAGTCGCCATGAAGTGCAAAGATGAGACTTAAAGAGTTAACACAAACTCAAAGATAGTTTGATTAGCAGTTCATTGCCACTGTGTGTTGACTGAATCAGAAATGCATTTTGAAATGTGTAGAACAGGAAGATCAGAGGCCTCACTGTGGAAGTCAATAAAAGGTACCAGTGTGGAGCTGATGTATACTCGTAGTCACATTTGTTCTAAAGTGAAACACACATTTAAATTATAAGCAGCATATTACTAAATAAAACCCATAAGGGAAGATCCTCTAACCTTTCACCTTATTAGAAATATGATATTGGCATGTTACCAAACACCAGCAGCAGTTGGAGCTCACTCCCTCTTGATAGCTGTGAGTAACATCTACAGGAAAGAGCAATCCTTGTGTTAGCAACAACAGACGCATGGGTGATTTAGTTGATTCAAACTAAAGTTTTGGTCCAAGCTCCTAGCTGGTAACTCTGGGTATTGAGGTCTGTGAGCCCTTGTGCTACACCTCTCTTCTGCGCTGTGAGGTTGTTTGTGTTTTTACACGTCCCCTCCCTTCTCCAGTTTTCCCCTCTCAAGTCTGGTTCTCTCCCAAGGCTCCCCTTAGCCACTAACATTCCTCCCTGTTTTCTGTTTTTGTTTGGGAAGTTTCAGAGTTTGGTTTTCCCCAGGGCATCGGGGCTAATATTCTTCCTGTGGCATCCTTTGTTTTCCATTTGTCCACGCTCAGCATGGTGTTTAGTTTTTCCTCCTGTTTTGTCATCCTCCATTCCTGTGACGTGCAATATTAGCGCAGGTTGTTTTAGTCTAGCGGGAGCTCGTTTGTTTGCAACAAAGTGGTCGGGGTTAGATTCCCTACTGTTGTTTTTTTTTTACTTCTCTTGTTTTACCTGATCTAAGATCTAACTGTTTTGAACACGGGCTCACCTTCATTAAAGTGTGATAACTCACCCAGCAGAGTGTCAGGGTCATCACCTCTCTGTCCTGGGTTTGAGCCCCATTACAGTGACATTGTAATCATCCCATTTAAGATCACACCCCTCAAACACATGTTACAGTACTGATGATCAGTGGCACAATGGTGTTATAACTGATAACATCTCCCAGGGAATTTCATACAGTGGCATACAGAAGGTGCAGAACAAATCAAACCAAGACTAAAACACAGCTGAGAAAAGGGGAAGGATGAATTGAAACAAAATGATCAACTTCAATATGAAGCCATTGCTTACATGGATGTTTGTCATGTCTTTCAGATACAGGAGAGTCCAAGGATGTGGAGTCTATATCAGTGACTGCATGTGCGGGAGGAGGAGTCACCATCAAGTGCAAATATGAGGATGAATACAAAACCAAACTGAAATCTTTCTGTAAGAATGTAACAGATCAGTCATGTTTAGATCAAATAACAACAAATCCAAACAGTACGTGGACTCATAAAGACAGATTCTCAATTCGTGATAACAGACGTGTAGGATGCTTGATTGTGTTTATCAGAGAGCTGAGTGTAAATGACACTGGAACATACCAGTGTGCTCTTAATGTATCTGATCAACTGCACGCCTACACTGAAGTGAAGCTCAGTGTAACAGCAGGTTAGTAGCATGTAACATATAGTTTAGCCACAAACGCTTTCAGAGAGAATAACCCAACTTCTCCAAACTGCACTTTTCTTCTGGATAAGAGCATGTGTTAAAAGCCAAAAATGTAAATGTACACTGGTTAAGCTAAACTTGATATTTTCATGGGTTTGTAGCAGTAACAGAAGTGTGTCTGAAGTAGATCTGATCTCTGAATCAGATCATTGTTTTATGAATTCCTAAACCAGTCATCATCATGTCAGTCAGGTTAATACCAGTAAAGCAAAAAGTGTCACATTTCCTTTTTTATTATGATTATATTATTATTATTATTGTTATTATTATTAGTATAGTATTACTTTTTTATTAGGATGGTAAGTTCTAGAATAGAAATATTAAACATTGTTAATAAATGCAAATGTTTTGATCTGATAGGTCTGCACTATGGAAATCCCATCAATAAGACCTGCTATCTAGGAGGAAGTGTGAACATCAGCTGCAAATACCCAGAATCCCTCAAGACTGAACCCAAGTTTTTCTGCAAGAGAGTGAACACTGCTGTCTGTTCTGATAAAACATTTGTTAATAAAACAGAGATACATATAACTAAGGGAAACATATCACTGTATGATCAAAGAGAAAAGCAAATCCTGACTGTGACTATTAGATATGTAACAGTGCAGGACTCTGGTACATACTGGTGTGGAGCTACATCAAACTGGAAATCAAATCATGGATACCGGGTTTATAGTATACAGATCTATCTGAGAGTTACAGGTGAGTAGATAACATGACCTATGTAATATTTATTGTTTTCATAATATAAAGGAAATCATGTTTAATTGTTCATGCTAAACCTGTCTAATATGTTTCTAATCTTGAGGTATGCAAGGCTGTAAAGTCTAGTGTCTATAGATAGTTGTGAGCAGTTTGTTCACTGCTCCTGTCTGACCCATGTGTCTGATCAGCAATTAATACTCTCTAAATGAGAAGAGTCTGAATTAGAAGTTGACCATTAGTATCCATCTAATTTATTCTGCTAAATGTATCTTCACTATCTTCACTAACAGTATTCAGCATGTCAAAGCAAATGTGATGTGCATCAAACACATTCATAAGTGTGAGAGTCAAATGAACCACATATTTCATTACACATTCAGAAATCTGTTAAAACACACATAGCCTTTTACTTTAGTAATCTTTAAGCTTTAAAGTGCTTGTCCAGAAATACAACCACGAACACCTCCATCATTTACAACCACAGAGTATATAAGCAACTCCATGCACAACATCTGAAGCAACTGTCACATTCTCTTCTACAGCAAATACATTAAAATATGTTACAGATGCACTGGACACATGTCACTGTCCACAGTCTATACCAATAATAACATGGACTCAGATTATCTGTCACTCCTGTGTTTATTTTTCTATCTATCCAGAGATTCCTGTTTCAACCTCATCATCACATTCATCATCATGCATCAGTCCACAGTTCACCACACCAACCACATTCTCAGGATCTAAACACACATCAGCTTCCTCTCCTGGTACAGGTGCTGACACACTGTATCAGGACTGTACAGCATGGAGTGAAACTACTCACATACTGTCAGCTTCATCAGACACTTCTGAATGATCAGGATAAAGGTTAAATGTGATTGGTTCACTGATTATGACTGTTTCCTCTCCAGGATTTCCATCTTCCACTGTGATCAGTGTTGTGTGTGTGATTCTGGTGCTGCTTCTGATGGGAACCTCATTTCTCACAGTGACTCTCAGAAAGAGAAGCAGAAAGGAGCAGGGTATCACACACACACACACACACACACACACACACACACACACACACACACACACACACACACACACACACACACACACACAAACCTTTCAAAAATGATCACACAAAGCAATACTTATTAATCAACATGAGGATAACACATTCAGATCTGTATGTCCAGATGGGAGTGCAGCATTTATCTGTGCTGTAAGCATTGTAGATTAAACACATTTATTAGTCATGAACAGAACTCATTAGACCCCAGAGCTGCCTGCTGCTGCCCTCTGCTGGCTAGAAATTGACATGAACAAGCACTGTTAAAATATGGAATAAAGACAATAAACTAAAGCCTATTTATTCCACTGTTTATCTGCATTTGGATAGTATCTACAGTTTAAGTGCTTAATGTGAACAATAACATGTATTCATGTAACATTTTATTATTTAATTTATTCATTTGTGATTAATTCCCTAATTCCTTCTCAGCATCGTCCAAAGGCCAGTCCGTCCAATACTCCTCACACAGCCATGGGGTGAGTCATGACTGTGGGTCATAATAGGCCTACACCTGTAATAGAATTACAATGCCTTTTCTAGCATAGTCACAAGGAGGCCTGATGTGTGTGAGCATGGTTACATACAGGCTACAAGAAATCTTAAAGCTGCATCTCTTTATTATTTAAATAAAAAATAATAATAAACAGATTTAGCTTTAAGATTTCAGACAAACATAAAAATGTAAAAATTTAAAAAAAGAAAGGAAAACAACAGTTCCTCCAAATGTGTCTCCAGTCCAGTTTCTAGTGCATTTCTCATGACAGTGCCTGTTGCTCCCTTATATTGTATTTACACCTGCTACCTCTGACACCACACGGTGTTCAAACTGGGCAAAGCAAGGAAACTACAGACACTAGTGACCTTACTATGGCTCCAAAAATGAATTTTCATACCTCACATGAATGAAAAAAACTAGAAGACAAAAAAAAATCAATATCATAGTTTAAGTTCAAGTTCACAAAATAACCTTTTTTTTTAATTTCTTTGAGGTTTGACTTTCTGTCTGTGGCTATGGGGATATTAAAGACATCAGAAGCCATTCTGTCTCAGACACTGGAGCTCCTACAGTCTACTCTAATGATTGTCTACTCAAAAACCCCTCTGATCCCTCCCAAACTGTTTATGCAAATGCACATTTACATACAAACCAGTTAGATCCCTCCCAAACTGTTTATGCAAGTACACATTTACACACAAACCAGTTAGATCCCTCACAAACTGTTTATGCAAATGCACATTTACAAACAAACCAGTTAGATCCCTCCCAAACTGTTTATGCAAATGCACAGTTACCCACAAACCCCTGTGATGCTCCATGTACTGTTGACACTACTTCTCAGTACCATTAAACTCTCCTGATAAGGACATTTATTTCATGGCTCAATTACCCACAATTCTCTCTGATTCCTTGGTGTATGACACTCACAGTTTGAAATCTAATTGCAGTAACAGTAGTCAGCATTCTGAGGCAGGAAGGCACCAAGTCCAAATTGAATTTTGCATAACATATTGCCTGCTTAGGTTCCTCCATGGAACCGAGTTTGGAATGCAAAATTGCTATATCTTCTGCTGCCCAACATTTCCCATAATCCTGTGTGTCACTGATGATTCGTCAAGAGGCAAAACATGTCAGAAGCACCAGTGATGTGGTGGACAGCATTTTGTAATCCAAGCCAGTAAGATTTACATTTACAGCATTTAGCTGACACTTTTATCCAAAGCGACTTACAATTATGATTGAGTACAACTTGAGGGTTAAGGGCCTTGCTCAGGGGCCCAACAGTGGAAAGCCTGCAGTGGTGGTTACAAGTCAAGTACCTTAACCACTGAGCTACCACTGCCACATGTCTTGCTAACATTAGCATAGCATGTTATTTGTAATTGTTTTAAGGTAACATTTTATTTCTCTTGAGAAATTCCTTGTGTAATCTCTGTATATTCAATGTTATCTTCAATGAGTTATATCACGTGTTTATTTCCTGACATTTTCCTATGACTATAGAGTATTATCATGCATGAGTTTGAATCACACTTCAGTAAATATGTTGTGTAATTTCTAATTTAAAAAAGACAATTAATAAAGTATGTTTAGTCAATAAATATCGATAGACTATCGAATTTCCTGAACAAATAAAGCCCAACAATACAATGTTCAGATGCAGTGAATGAAAACAGTGCTAGTAAAAGGTTTTAGCTACTTTTTTTCTTCTGCCATTTCTCTCATCTGTTCTAGGAGAGCATCACACAAAGTCAGTAAGTCATGTTTGTAGTCTTTTGAAGTGTGTGGTAGTGTTGAGCTCAAAGGCACACATTATAAAATAAAACAAATATGTGAAATGTGTTACTCTAAAGTTACTCTAAATTATTATATTTAAACATTAAGCAAATAAAAAATAAATAAATAAATAATAATTAAAAAAAAAACGCCAACCAAACAAACAAACAAACTATAAATGAACAGAAATATGAGAAAGACAAAAGAGCCAGTTTGGCTTGTCATTCTTAATGGAGAATGAACTAGGTGTGGGCCTATAATAATAATATAATATATATTCCAATATATTATATGTTTTCTATCAGGATCAAAAGTAAACTAAAGGCTTAAATACAAATGCCTAACTTTGTGGATTGTGAAAAACTGCATTGCAAAATAACCTGATGCAATACCTGTTTTACATTTAGAAACTTATTGAACTTGATGAATAAACTTATTTTTCAGTGCAATTTAGATAGATGGGTTTCAAACCCTAACTAGATAGGCTTTCCAGACTCAAAGCTGGTGTGAAAGCAGTACACAGAGTGGAAGGAAAGGGCAATCTAGGATCTTGATCTAGAATGGTGAGAGTAAAACTTACCTAAGCTTTACACAACATAAGGGCCACCCATTTCACACCAGAAGGGGAAGAATTCTACAAAGGGTTAAATAAACTAGCTAATTGCTGGACTTTGAAACAATATTCAGAAAAGGACACACTGTATATGTCCATTGTGTACAGAGAAGAGTAGGAATAATCTAATTATATATATATATAAACAGATTTTGGGTTTTTGGGGTGATCACATGGTTGTTTTCTTCTAACTTAGCAGGATACTTTATGTTCAGAGCTCTCACATTCAATGTTTTGACATTTCTCTCCAAGTTCCTGATGAGACCATCCTCACACCAAGCTCTTGAATGCTTCCATGTGTGTGTAGGTTTTGTTCCCCTACCCTGAACACCATAAACTCCCACAGATGCATAAATTATATAAACTACAACCTTATTTAATGCACAAAAACACCAGCTACTCTTGAATACAGAAAGATGTGGGATCCGACCCCCCTATACTGTGATAATGCTGGTGCCTGCAGATCTTTGGATGTTGTTGTGGGGTCTTTTGTGACCTCTTCGATGAGTCGTCACTGCGCTCTTGGGGTAATTTTTGTCAGCCGGCCACTCCTGGGAAGGTTCATCACTGTTCCATGTTTTCGCAATTTGTGGATAATGGCTCTCACTGTGGTTCGCTGGAGTCCCAAAGCTTTAAAAATAGCTTTATAACCTTTTCCAGACTGATAGATCTCAATTACTTTGTATCTTATTTGTTCCTGAATTTCTTTGGATCGTAGCATGATTTGTAGCATTTGAGGATCTTTTGGTCTACTTCACTTTGTCAGGCAGGTCCTATTTAAGTGATTTCTTGATTGAAAACAGGTGTGACAGTAATCAGGCCTGGGTGTGGCTAGAGAAATTGAACTCAGCTTTCCAAACATGTGATAAACCACAGTTAAATTTTTTAACAGGGGGGCAATCACTTTTTCACACAGTCATGTATGTTTGGATTTTCTTCCCTTAATAATAAAAACCGTAATTTAAAAACTGCATTTTGTGTTTACTTGTGTTATCTTTGTCTAATATTTCAATTTGTTTGATGATCTGAAACATTTAAGTGTGACAAACATGCAAAAAAATAAGATATCAGGAAGGGGCCAAACACTTTTTCTTACCACTGTATATGCACCATTAATAAACTACTTGCCTACTTGGTCCAATTGAAGCTATTTATATTCACAGTGATTATTTGTTTATATTTCTATATTCTTGTTGAGGTATTATTTAGCAGGATAGTATCAATGTTTAGAATATTTATATATTCTAATAGTAAGAATTCATTTAGTGTCCCCTATCCTACACTGACCACTTTTAATCACTCTCTGTGTAATTTTCTGTAATACTCTGTTATTTCAGTATGTGCTTTAAATATTTAATCATCTGCCCTGGAAACTTTAACAAACAGTGTACTTATTAATATTATTAATATAAGAGTTTTATTAGCATAAAAATTTTTAGCAACTGATAAATCTTAGAAGTGTATGTGTGTGTGCGTGTGTGTGTGTGTGCTGAAATGTGGGAGAGGTTTGGCATAGAGGCAGTGAGGGTTCACCACACCAAGTCGCTTCACACACACGTCAGAGCTCCTGGAGCTTACTGCATTTCTCTGTCTCCATTTATCTCTACATTTTGTCTGCATTTTAACATAATGAACCAGCAAAAAAAATATCCAAATTTTATTGAGAGAGAGAGAGAGAGAACAAAAGTAGTTTTAGATGCATATTTCTCTCTCCATAGTAGGAGGCTTAAGGCCATTGTTTTAATCTTTGAACATTTACATTGTATACACATTTAGTGGTCACTTTATTAGACACATAACCATGTTGATGGGTTATCACCTCCATTTGACTGCACTCCAGGACATTTATTATTATTATTATTATTATTATTATTATTATTATTACATTTACATTTGCTCTTATCCAGAGCGACTTACAAAAGTGCTTTGTCATTTACTCATAGAATAAATCCTAGTACAGTACAGCAGGTTATTATTACAGGTTAGTATTATTAATATTATTATTATTATTATTAGTTTTAATTTGTGGGTGGTGGGGTAACTATAGTCTGTGTAGCTCTTACTCTGGTACTAGGTCTATCTTGGTATAAAGGCTACAGTTCTATTAAGGATGATCAGTGGAAACTGGATGCACCTGATCTCAGTTTTGAGTGTCATGGCAAAGGCTGTGAATACTTATGTACATGTGATTTTTTTAAAAAAATAAATTTGCAAAAATTCCAAACTAACTTTTTTTCACTTTGTCATTATGGGGTATTGTGTGTAGAATTATGAGGGAAAAAATGAATTTAATCCATTTTGGAATAATGCTGTAACAACAAAATCTGGCAAAAGGCAAGTGCTGTGAATACTTTCTGGATGCACTGTATATTCTCTATGAAAACAGCTGGGTTGAGAATCAAGATTTAAATCCAGATTGGTCCTTGGGCAATTTTTCAGTACTGATGATAACAATTTGACCTCAAAGGCCATTCTATTAATACCATTCTATTTTTCACTGCCTGCAAAAATAGAAATGAGGGTTTTTTTTCATATGAGTTAAGCCATAAGAAGATGGACAGATTTAGTAAGCCCAGATACAGGGGCAGGGACCTACATAGACAGACACACACAATCTCTAACACACATCTTATGTAGGAGTTGGAGTCAGTAGACATAAAGCTGAACTCAGAATGAAGATTCTTCTCATCTTCACACTGCATCTGATCTCAGACATGAAAATCAATATTTAATCATTAAACTTTAAACCTTTCAGCAAATAGGTGTTGAGAGGTTTATGAGTATAAGCAAAGTTGTAGTAAAATTCTTACTGTCATGAAGAGATGTAGACCAGGATGAGTTCTCCATCCCATACACCCTGCACTCTACCCTTCTCTACTTTACCAAGACAGTAGAGACAGTCTGGGCTTGACTTCATTTATGTATCTGAGTCTTGTGTTCAAGCCTTTTCTGTGGTACTAGGTGTGACAGTGATTATTTGCTTATATTTGTGTATTTCTAGAATGCTAAAATACATTTATATTATAGATAAGCAGAGGAGGAAGAAGAATTGAAATTTCATTGGCCTCATCTCCCATTTTAACCATTTTAACCAATAACCAAGAAATGATGGTTTGTTCCACACCACCATGTTTACATTAATCTAGTATCTTATTTGTTTATATGATGCTAAGTCTAAGTGATCATAGGCTGTTAGGGGATGCTGTCCAAACAGTAGTTTCAGCCCTGTAGACAATGCCTGGCACTCTGCCCCCTGCTGCTGGGTGAGAGACCTGCCCCTAATCCTCCTTCTCTCCATTAGTGTCAGCTATTCAGCACCCACCTCTTTGAACCACTAGTAGAATAACTATGTAGTGATCACTATACCTTGGGCAGTGGTAGCTTGATGATTAAGGTACTTGCAGTGTAATTGGAAGGGTGCTGGTTCAAGCTCTGCCATTGCTGGACCGCTGAACATGGCCCTTAACTCTCAAGTTGTACTCAAACATAATTGCAAGTTGCTTTGGATAAAAGAGTCAGCTTAGCAGCATCTGCAGTTCCTAAATAACTGTTGAATGTGTTTAACCAATTAGATCTTCTATTTAAATATGGTCCACTGTATCCCAAGCCAGTATTTATTATGAACACACATGATTGCTACTAGCTCTGTAATCCTGGAACTCAAAACTGCCTGCCACATGACTATATCAGACAACTAGATTAGCTAGTTTATTCTGCTAATAACATACAATAACATGCCGAAACTGTCTCTTACATTTCAATGTACAGGCCCTACTGTTTAAAACGCAGTTATTGTGACATAGAGGAAGTAGCTTCACTATAGCTTTGGATCTCATACCTTGTATTAATAACACATAAAGTAAAAAGTTCTTAACCACTTCCTGTGTACATCATTATTTCAGTATGTGCTAAAGCCTTTTAGTCTACTGCCCTGGAAACTTGAACAAACATTGTAACTGTATTATGTATTGTAACTGCATCTACTTCTTTGGATGCAGTGACTGTGAGCTGTTCACTTACTTTTAATACTTATCTCTTTTATACAGAAACCCAATAGAGCCAATAGAGCCACTGAGGGTTTAGTCCCGCCCACTGCTGCTGCCAATACGGTACAACATTCTAAGCACATTATTTACATTGTAATGCATTATTTCCATTATTTACATCAAATATGGCCATCAGAATTGAGATCTAGATACTGAATGACTTCAGCTACAAAGATAAAACACTGGCTCAAACACAAACAAAGCTGTAAACCTTGCACACATTTTAGTTAAATCAAATATCCATGATCAGATTATCTGTCTGATTCAGCTCACCAGTACTCACCAGAACAAAGCAAATCTTCACAGTGACCATCAGATATGTAGCAAATCAGGACTCTATCATCATATAGAGACATGAGTCACTCATTTATCCATCTCACACTCTTTAACACATATTTTATAAGACACGTTAATATTAGAATAGTAAAATATCTCATGTAGGTCCCTTTTATTGGCATATTAAGTGCCAGGATATGCAGTGATTATTAATAATTGTTATTTGATTAGAATATTTATCAGATTGTTCATAATTGACCTTCATGCTGTGGAAAGTCCATTACAAAGTCTGGCATGTAAGAAGAGCCATAAACCTCAGCTGCAGTTATTCCAAAGAAAAGACCTCAAGTGGACACTGCATACAATTATAGATTGGGAGCTCAGACATCAGCTTTATGTGATATTCTCAGTCATTCTCACAGTTTTATGTGCTCAGATGTTTGTAGTGATATACTAGTTTCTCAGGAGGAAATTTACAGTCTTCTTTATTTAACAGTCATGCTCTGTTTAGGTGGGCTTTAAGTAGATCAGAAGTTTGTCTCTGAAAAAATGTTAAAACCGTAGAAGGCATATGGTTTAAACATAATATATTAACAATGAAAATAAAGCAATCGTCCCTTCACTCATGAATTATACGATCCACTTTCTCTCTCTTACTCTTCCCCCACCCTGTTCTCCCAGAAGCCGTGCAGTAGCTGCACTGATCACATGCGCTCATGCACACAGCAGTACCAGTTACAGTCTGTGTGTCTGTGGTGTGGTGGCTGTACAGAACATCCAAAAAGTCAGATGTTCTTCCTTCACAGGTGAGGGAATGATGTACAGGTGTGTGTGTGTGTGTGTATCTGTGTGTGTGTGTGTGTGTGTGTGTGTGTGTGTGTGTAAGATGGGGGTGCTGGTCTCATTGAGTGCTTTGCACCCCTAAATCTCTAATCCTAGAATCACCTCTGCTTCTAATAAATCATGTATTTCTACTTACTCGCTTTGTGCTCTAAATGGCAGTACAGACTTTCTTGCTCAGAAAAGCACAGGCTCCTTGACAAACACAGGCTGGCTGGCCTTATCTTCTTGTAAATAATTGATTGGTTGATTGAATGTATAGTGGTTCCTGGAAGCATTGAAATGATCCAGGCAGAATCCACACAAACATGCTGCTGTTTCTCTGCCCCCGTACCACTGACAGTGCTGCAGCTAACAGACAGGGCAGCACACTGGTGACTTGTACTTCCAGCTCTCATCCCCAGCGCCTCTTTTATTTCTTTTTTTGAGGGCGTTGAGAAATAGAATGGCATTGATAGAATTGCATTAAGCCTCCTACTTCTGAGAGAGAAACAAGCAAAAGCTTGTCTCTCTCCTACCTCTCTCGCCTCCCAAATGACATGGTGGACAAAGGCACAAGTCCTTGGACACCTTCACACCCTTCATGAAGGGTTGTTTCTTGTGTAAAGCTCAGTTGGCAAGGAGAATGGCATAAAGAGACATTTTCATGGTTTTAACCTCTTTAACTTAACATATTTAATTATCTCTTGTATTAAGAATATACAGCATAGTTGCTCTTAACTACTACCTTGTGTCTGATACATTTCCACAGTCACTACAGCCAAAGAAGTACATACAGTCACAACATAGTTTTTTGTACAACAACATGATCTTGTGTGTCACCTACCCTGCTGCCATACCAACAGTGCCACAAATAAAGTTTTTATCAGTGTCGCACAATTTTTTTAACGGTAATAAAATGTTTATATTAATAATTTCAATATGTTCACAGTAAGTGGTGAGCTGCTCACTTACTTTGTATTGGCTTATTCATTTCTACAGTGTGACGGTGGCAACACAGATGGAGCGAGAGACGAGGCTGCTAGGAAGTGCTCTTTATTGTCCATAGCGTATACACGTAGTGTAGAACAAAAACAAGAATATAACCTATGAGGCAACGTGAAGCTCCGTCGTATACGTCAGTCATAGGACCATTAATGTGCAGCGGTGCCTTCCGGGACCTGTGGGTTTAAACATCGAGGGTTCGGAATGTGAAACAGGTGAGTATGACTAATATGAAGGCGATTGGGAGCGGAGCAGCTGTGTGCTGTGATCCTGAGCTGAAGTGGGCGTGTCCTTCCTGCTGGATGGCCAGCCACCTGTGTCATACAGAAACCAAAAGTGGTCACTTCTCTGCTCTGCTTCTGGGTCTCAGAGTTCCCTCAGAGTAAGGATAATCTTTAATAGTTATGCACTTCAAGTTAGAATCTATAATATCCTGACTAAAAAATTAGAGATCATTTCTGATATTCCGTTGTGTGCATAGTCTGTTGATCTGTTCCTGCTCAAACATTCTGAACTGTATTGTCTGTATGTGACTGGTGATTTCAGGCTGCACTGTATTTTCTTCAGGTCAGTTTTCTTCACATCACTGTTCACTTTACTGTTTTTTATTCAGGTCAGTTTTCTTCACATCACTGTTCACTTTACTGTATTTTCTTCAGGTTAGTTTTCTTCATGTCACTTATTTCTTCTGTCATTTTCTTCTGTTTTTCTTCTACTGTTTTCTACATTACAGTAGAAGGCACCACTGAAGTTCTACTGTAATGTATGTGATGCCACAATCTTCTGTCACATGGGTCTCATTCAGACAGCAGGTGTGAATACTGCTGAAATGAGAATTCAGGTTATCGGCTACTGTATTACAAAATATATTAATCTTCATGAGCATTACTTTAAAGTCCTAGCCCAAATTTAATGTGCACAAAACTCAAACTTTCATTGTTTTAAAATTTTTAAATAGATTTAAAAACATTTTTCTGTTAGTTATGTTTCTCATTTTCTTTTCACTGGCTGTTGATTTTGTGTTTTCTACCCATGGTGTGCAACTTCCTGACTTTATTTTTCCAAGTAGAAGAACCTACAGGTGTCCGTCCCAGTGGAGAAGTGAACTGCTTTAAAATCAGTGTGGCACCCTGGTTTGAAACCAAGTTTAACTGTGATGTACAGATTTCTACCACTCATTAGCATCAGTGTATTTGTCTTTAGTTCTCATTAAAGTCTGTCCATCACAGTACAGAGAAAAAAGGAAATGTAACACTATGAATGAGGGACTTATCACTTCAGTATTGGCCTCCATTGCACTTGGTGGAATTGACTCTGCTGGGACAGCAAAACATTCAATGGAGTTCTCTCTGTCTGTCTGTGTGTGTGTGCGTCCGTGTGTGTGCGTGTGTGCGCGTGCGTGCGTGTGCACTTATATTTGCTATTTGATTGTGTGGAAGGGGTGTGAGGGCTTGTCTACCCACTAAGACACTATTAAAGACTAATAGTAAAATATTAAAGACACTATTAAGAATTTTGTACGCTATTAAAGACACTATGTGTAACCAGGTTGTAACCAGGCTGAGGCCCCCTCCGGCCACCAGATGGAGGCCTCAAGTCAGACACACGCCTAATCAGGCTTGATGCCCAACAGATGGGCTAGATCTTTGTAAGCCCAGTATTGCAATCACTCTGTGTTGGGTCTTTGCTAAAGTTGTGAGCCAAGCGCCTAGCTGGTAACTCTGGGTATTGAGGTCTGTGAGCCCTTGTGCTACATCCCTTTTCTGCTCTGCGAAGGGGTCTGTGTTTTTACACGTCCCCTCCCTTCTCCAGTTTTCCCCTCTCGAGTCTGGTTCTCTCCCAAGGCTCCCCTTAGCCACTAAAGTTCCTCCTTGTTTTCTGGTTTTGTTTGGGAAGTTTCAGAGTTTGGTTTTCCCCAGTGCATCAGGGCTGCCATTCTTCCCGCGGCATCCTTTTTTTTTTGCACTCAGTATGGTGTTTAGTTTTTCCTCCCATTTTGTTGTCTTCCATTCCTCTGAAGTGCGATATACGGGCAGGTTATTTTATGGCTGCCATAGTCTAGCGGGAGCTTGTTGCATCGCAACAAAATGGCTGGGATTTGATTATTTCTCTTGTTTAACCTATTCTAAGATCTAACTGTTTTCACATTGGCTCACCGTCATTAAAGTGTGGTAGCTCACCCAGCACAGTGTGGGGGTCATCACCTATGTGTCCTGGGTTTAAGCCACATTACACTAAAATACTATTGTACTATTAAAGACACTAAATCACTATAATATGAAATATACACATATAATAAGATATGTAACAATTAAATGTGACTTTCTTTTACAGACATTTTGCATATGGAGCTGGAGAGATGTCATCACGACATCACTGAGCTCAGCCTATAGACTCAACTGGTCATTCATCAAGATTGACTGTCACATAGTCTGTTCTTAGAACTGCACTGTTTCTGGCTGCAAGTCTCTACCATGTGGGAACAGCTGAGGAGATCAACAGGGTTTATCTAACCATCATTAATACCACCTAGCACAAGCACCACATACTGTGTGGATGATGACCCCTCCCCCTAAGGGGCTTAGGAGGTCCCGCTGGCTCCACGCGACCGCCCTCTTTCTGGTCGTCGTGGTGCCCCTCGATCCTCCTCGGCCCAGGCTCCACAGCCTTAGCCCCTCCCCCCAAGAAATTCCTGGGGGTGTTCCACTCTGCCTCCGGAGAAGACACGGACAGCGATCATGGTCCTCTCCCCAATATCCTGGGATCCAGGCGGCAGTGCAGGGGGTGTCCACACACCTCCTGCTAGGAAGTCCGTTCTTCGCCAAGGGAGTAGGCGTCCTGTGGTGGTTGGTCATTGTAGATTTAATGTCTGAATGTAACGTATTTATGTTTTTGTTTAATGTCAATCGTTTCTTGTTCATGTCTATCGTTTGTAATACGTGAGTGCCGCTGTCGTTTATGTTATTAAATGTTCGTCCCTGTCGAGGAAGTCTCACGCCCTGCTGCACTCGGACCGACACACGTTAGATCACCACACCAAGTCACTTCGTACACATGTCAGAGCTCCTGGAGCTTACTGCATTTCTCTGTCTCCATTTATCTCTATGCTTTGTCTATATTTTAATGTAATGAACCAGCAAAAAAAAAAGTCCAAATTTTATTGAGAGAGAGAGAGAGAGAGAGAGAGAGAGAGAGAGAGAGAGAGAGAGAGATTCAAACCTCTCAGTAAAGAGATGTTGAGAGGTTTCAGTATAAGCAAAGTTGTAGTAAAATACTCTCAAGTAAACTGAACATGTAAATTTTACATTTACGGCTTTTGGCATCTAGAGCAACTTACACAAGTGCTTTGACATTTATTCATAGAATGAACACAAGAAAACAAAAGAGGTTTTGTTAGAACACAATAAAACAAAGGTTTGCCTTCTGTTCCATGTAAAATCAGCATGTAAAATCCCTCTATTTAAGGAACACCACCATTTTTATCTGTCAATTTTTACATTTTGAAGTAAGCTATGGCAACCTTTGGTCTTTCACCCACCAGCCTGAACATGAGAAAACAAAACACCTGTGCAAATGAACATATACAAGTGGAAGATCCTTTGAGAGAAAGGGAAAGTTATACAATCTATGTTTGGTAAAATGGATGTAAATAAAAGCATAAACTGCTAAACTAGCCTGATCAAGTGACATGTTTGACAGAAGCATAGTCACATGTGTCCTCCTCCTTCTTGAAGGTCTCCTTGGTAACAGCATCATTAGAACTGTTTGCATTCTTATAAAACTTCACTGTTGTATAAATTAGAGCTTCATCAGACGTCCTTGCTGACTGTTGTGTGTCACACACTGAGGAATTCTCAGAGAGAATTATAGCATTAGCCCAAACAGTGTGTGTAAAATCACAGGGGTTTGTGGGTAACTGGGTTTGGGCATAAACAGCTAGGGAGGGATCAGAGGGGTTTGTGGGTAGATTGACAGTAGAGTGGACTGTAGGAGCTCCAGTGTCTGAGACAAAATGGCTTCTGGTGTCTTTGATCTCACTGTCACAGTCAGAAAGTGGAACCTGAGTAAAGACAAAAAAATGTTGTGACCTTAACAGCAGTGTCTATGAATGAGATTGAATGTTTTTTTTTTTTTGTTTGTCTACAACTCTTTGCATTCAAGTGAGGTACAAAAATGTATTTTGGGGTCATATTAATGGAATATTTGTCTATAGTTTCCCTGGACTGCCCAGTTTGAACATTGGGTGGTGTCATGAGTAGCAGGTGTAAACATTATGGTGGTTCCAGAGGGCTGCATCCCAAGTGTATTATAATTTTACTACATGTGTAGAGTATTATAATTCTATTACAGATGTAGTGCACCTGTTCCAGTAGTGGCCTGCTAATGACCTACAATCATGACTCACCTTATGGATGTGTAATACACTCATGACTGACCCCATAGATGTTTGATAAACTCATGACTCACCCAGTGGTCGTGTGAGGAGTCTTGGAGGGACTGACACTTGGATGATGCTGATTCTTGACATTAATCACAAATGAATAAATTGTAATCACATACTAAACGGATACATGGTATTGTTCACATTTAACAGTTAAATACTCACAGATATTCACATTAATCTGAGTAGGTACTCTTCAAATGCAAATAAACAGTAGACTACTTAGGCATTAGTTTATTGTCTTTAGTCCATATTCTAACAGTGCTCATGCATGTCCATTTCTAGCCAGCAGAGGGCAGCAGCAGGCAGCTCTGGGGTCTAGTCAGTTCTGTTCATGACTAATAAATGTGTTTAATCTACAATGCTTACGGCACAGATACATGCTGCACTCACATCTGCACATACAGATCTGAATGTGTTATCCTCATGACAATGTTGATTGATAAGTATTGTTTTATGTGATCATTTTTGAAGGGTGTGTGTGTGTGTGTGTGTGTGTGCGCGTGTGTGGTAATACCCTGCCCCTTTCTGCTTCTCTTTCTGAGAGTCACTATGAGGAATGAGGTTCCCATTAGAAGCAGCACCAGACTCACACACGCAACACTGATCATAGTGGAATATGGAAATCCTGGAGAGGACACAGAGTAATAATTACTGAACCAATCAAAGTTAACCTTTATCCTGATCATTCAGAAGTGTGTGATGAAGCTGACAGTGTGTGAGTAGTTTCACTCCATGCTGTACAGTCCACTGTGTGTCAGCACCTGTATCAGGAGAGGAAGCTCCTGAGGATATGGTTGGTTTGGTGAACTGTGGACTGATGTGTGATGATGAATGTGGTGATGAGGCTGAAACTGGACTCTCTGGTTAAATAGAAAAATAAACACAGGGGTGACAGATTATTATAATGTTATTGATATAGACTGTTGACAGTGACACGTGTCCAGTGTGTCTGTGGCATGTTTTAATTTCATACATGGCAAAGAAATCCACAGTTGCTTCAGATATTGTGGATGTGGTTGCTTTTAAACTCTGCATTTTGGTGCTAATGGTTGTAAATTTGAAAACAAATTTAGTGCTGTAAATTAGATGGGAAGTGTAACAATGTTCAACAGCTAATTCAGACTCTACTAATTTAGACAGTTATAATATTGTTGATCAGTCATATGGGTTGGGAGGGCAGTGAACAAATAAAACACACAAAAGACACTTGGCTACAAACAGACACTAGTCAAATTTACAGCCTTGTCTACCTATAGACACTAGACTATTTTACAGTCTCCAGGTAACCTACAGACACTAGACTACTTTACAGCCTTTACTACCCAAGGATAAAAACATTTGTTTAGTTCCTGTCATCTAAACAGCATCAACTGATTCTGGACTCTCTAGGATTTGCTAAAATAGTTTTTTAATTAAGTAATTTAGAATGATGTATAGATGTTGCCTCTGCATTGTCAAAACAATAAAGCATTACACAGTTCTTGTTATTTACTCACCTATAATTCTCAGGTAGATCTGTGTACTATAAATCTTGAATCCACGATCAGTTGTCCAGTCTGATGTAGTTCCACACCAGTATTCACCAGAGTCCTGAACCGTGACATATCTGATAGTCACAGTCAGGTTTTGCTTTTCTCTGTCATAATACAGTGAGATGTTTTTTTTAGTTTCTGGTTTTCCTGTTTTGCTGACCGATCCTATATAATTACAGCCACCAGTGTCCACTCTCTTGCAGAAAAGCTTGGGTTCACTCCTGTGGGATTCTGGGTAATGGCAGCTGACGTTCACAGTTTCTCCTACATAGGCATTGATGGTCTTACCACAGCATGAGTCTGTCAATCATACACATTCAGGTCAAAACGTTTGCATTCATTAATAGTTCTTAATGTTTCTTTTGTTCTAGAATTTGCTATGTTAATAAAAGGGAAATATGCCACTTTAGGAACGCTTCAGAGATCAGATCTGCATCAGCCTCACTTCCCTTACAGCTACAAATGTATGAAAGTATCAAGTTTATCTTAACCTGTATACATTTATATTTTCAGCATTTAGCAGATGCCCTTATCGAGGGTGATTTACAAAAGTACAGTTTGGCAAAATTGTTATTATTTCTGAAAGCTTTAATTGATGAAGTGATTTTGGCAAAACTGTATGTTACATGCTACTAACCTGCTGTTACATTGAGCTTCACTTCAGTGTAGGCGTGCAGTTGATCATATACATTAACAGCACACTGGTATGTTCCAGTGTCATTTACATTCAGCTCTCTGATAAACACACTGAAGAATCCTGCACTTCTATTATCATGAATTGAGAATCTGTCTTTATGAGTCCACGTACTGTTTTGATTTGTTGTTATTTGATCTAAACATGACTGATCTGTTACATTCTTACAGAAAGATTTCAGTTTGGTTTTGTATTCATCCTCATATCTGCACTTGATGGTGACTCCTCCTTCCGCACATGCAGTCACTGATCTAGAGACCACATCCTTGGACTGTCCTGTATCTGAAAGACATGACAAACATCCATGTCAGCAACAGCTTCATATTGAAGTTGTTCATTTTGTTTCAATTCATCCTTCCCTTTTTCTCTACTGTGTTTTAGTCTTGGTTTGGTTTGTTCTGCATGTCACTGTATGAAATTCCCTGGGAGATGTTATAACACCATTGTAGCACTGATCATCAGTACTGCAACATGTGTTTGAGGGGTGTGATCTTAAATGGGATGATTACAATGTCACTGTAATGGGGCTCAAACCCAGGACAGAGAGGTGATGACCCTGACACTGCTGGGTGAGTTACCACACTTCAATGAAGGTGGGCCCGTGTGCAAAACAGTTAGATCTTAGAACAGGTAAAACAAGAGAAGTAAAAAAAAAACAACAGTAGGGAATCTAACCCCGACCACTTTGTTGCAAAGCAAACGAGCTCCTGCTAGACTAAAACAACCTGCGCGTATATATCGCACTTCACAGGAATGGAGGATGACAAAACAGGAGGAAACACTAAACACCACGCTGATTGTAGAAAACGGGAAAACAAAGGCCGCTATGGGAAGAATGGTAGCACCGATGCACTGAGGAAAACCAAATTCTGAAACTTCCCAAACAAAAACAGAAAACAGGGAGGGACATTAGTGTCTAAGGGGAGCCTTGGGAGAGAGCCAGACTCTAGAAGGGAAAACTGGAGAAGGGCGGGGACGTGTAAAAACACAAACACCCTCACAGCACAGAAGAGAGGTGTAGCACAAGGGCTCACAGACCTCGATACACAGAGTTACCAGCTAGGAGCTTGGATCAAAACTTTAGCAAAGACCCAACACTGAGTGACTGTGTCACTGGGCTGATATAGATCTACCCCAGCTGTTGGGCATCAAGCCTGATTAGTAGTGTGCCTGGTGCCAACCCTTACAGTCACACTGTCATAAGGACACTCAGGACTTCTGTGGTTCAGAAACTCCAGTGGCTCAGAGACTTCCAAGTAAAAGTGGAAAAAAATATATATATATATTTTTATTTCTATGAGGTCTTTGTGGTTACCCATATTTAAAATTAATTCTGTCACTGTTCTATTGCTTCATCTTCAGAAACTGTACTGCTGTAGTGTCACCCATGCGTCTGTTGTTGCTAACACAAGGATTGCTCTTTCCTGTAGATGTTACTCACAGGTATCAAGAGGAAGTGATCTCCAGCTGCTGCTGGATTCAGCACTTACTCGTTTTTGTTGTCCTGTAGTAAACTACAGCTGTTTGGCAACATACCAATATCATATTTCTAAGAAGGTGAAAGGCTAGAGGATCTTCCCATTTGGGTTTTATTTAGTAATATGCTGGTTATAATTTAAATGTGTGCTTCACTTTAGAACAAATGTGACTACGAGTATACATCAGCTCCACACTGGTACCTTTTCTTGACTTCCACAGTGAGGCCTCTGATCTTCCTGTTTTACACATTTCAAAATGCATTTCTGATTCAGTCAACACACAGTGGCAATGAACTGCTAATCAAACTATCTTTGAGTTTGTGTTAACTCTTTAAGTCTCATCTTTGCACTTCATGGTGACTCCCAAATATCCAGTTACGTTTGTTGAGACCCCAGTAAGATCTAAAAATTCACCAAAAGTGACCATCTAAACAAAGACTATATTTGACCCTGCTGATAATAATGATTAAAGGTTGATTTTCATACCTGAGATCACGTGCAGTGTGAAGATGAGAAGAATCTTCATTCTGAGTTCAGCTTTATGTTTACTGCCTCCAACTCCTAGATTAGATGTGTGTTAGAGATTGTGTGTGTCTGTCTATGTAGGTCCCTGCCCCTGTATCTGGGCTTACTAACTCTGTTCATCTTCTTATGGCTTAACTCATATGAAAAACACCCCTCATTTCTATTTTTGAGGGCGGTGAAAGCCTCCTACTATGGAAAGAGAAACATGCATCTAAAACTACTTTTTTTTCTTTCTCTCTCTCTCTCTCTCTCTCTCTCTCTCTCTCTCTCTCTCTCAGCTCGGCAATGAAGGGGACTTGTCCCTCCACACTTGCACACCCTGTCATGAAGAGATGTAGACCAGGATGAGTTCTCCATCCCATACACCCTGCACTCCACCCTTCTCTACTTTACCAAGACAGTAGAGACAGTCTGGGTTTGACTGCCTTTATGTATCTGAGTCTTGTGTTCATGCC
The DNA here is from genome assembly GCF_041902795.1 of Electrophorus electricus. Classification (NCBI taxonomy): domain Eukaryota; kingdom Metazoa; phylum Chordata; class Actinopteri; order Gymnotiformes; family Gymnotidae; genus Electrophorus; species Electrophorus electricus. The sequence continues at coordinate 2,953,634 of NC_137514.1, read as the reverse complement.
TTTTCTGTGGTTCTGGGTGTGACAGTGATTATTTACTTATATTTTTGTATTTCTAGAATGCTAGAATACATTTATATTATAAATAAGCAGAGGAGGAAGAAGAACTGGAATTTCATTGGCCTCATCCCCCATTTTAACCATTTTAACCAATAACAGTTTTAATCATAGAAATGATGGTTTGTTCCACACCACCATGTTTACACTAATCTAGTGTCTTATTTGAATATATGATGCTAAGTCTAAGTGATCATAGGCTGTTAGTGGATGCTGTCCAAACAGTAGTTTCAGCCCTGTAGACAGTGCCTGGCACTCTGCCCACTGCTGCTGGGTGAGAGACCTCAGTGGTAGCTTTCTGGTTAAGGTACTTGATGTTTAATTGGAAGGTTGCTGATTCAAGCCCTGACATTGTTGGGCCTCTGATCAAGGCCCTTAACTCTCAATTGCTCAAGTTGTACTCAGTCATAACTGTAAATTTCTTTGGATAAAAGAGTCAGTTCAATGCTATAAATATACAGTAGTGTCTGAAGTTCCTAAGTGAATGTTGAATGTATTTAACCAAATAGATCTTCTATATAAATATGGTCCACTGTATCCCAAGCCAGTATTTATTATGAACACACGATTGCTACTAGCTCTGTAAGCCTAGACCTCAAAACTGCCTGCCACACCACTATTTCAGACACCTAGACTAGCTAGTTAATTGTGCTAACCCTCAATGTGTAGGCCCTACTGTTATTGCGACATAGAGGAAGTAGCTTCGCTATAGCTTTGGATCTCATACCTTTTATTAATAACACATACAGTAAAAAGTTCTTAACCACTTCCTGTGTAAATCATTATTTCATATGTGCTGCAGCCCTTTAGTCTACTGCCCTGGAAACTTGAACAAACATTGTACTCATTAATATTATGATGTATTGTAACTGCATCTACTTCTTTGGATGCTGTGAGCTGCTCACTTACTTTTAATACCTATCTCCTTCATACAGAAACCCAAAAAGCCATTTCAATTCTCTGCTCTGATTCTGCAGAATGGAGATAATTTTTAATAGTTGTGTACTTCAAGTTAAATTTCTGTAATAGCCTGACTTACAAGTTACTGATAATTTTTTTGATATTCCTTTGAGTGCAATATCCATCCCTGCTCAAATGTTCTGAACTGTATCTTCTGTATGTAATTGGTGATTTCATGCTGCACTGTATTTTCTTCAGGTCAGCTTCCTTCACAGAACTTGCTCACTGTACTATATTTCTTCTGTTGTTTCATGCATTTTCTACATGATGTCACCACCTTTCGGCGTACTGCTGAAATAAGAATATTTACTGTTTTATAGAACATTTTAATCTTCTTGAGAACCACTTTAAGAGCTCATCCCAAATTTGATGTTTGGAAAGCTCATGTCTTTACAGACATTTTTAAAGTTTTTATTTTATTTCTTATTTTTGCTCATGAGTTGTTCACTATGTGGTTTGTAACAATTGTGTCACTTCCTGACAACTATTTCCCAGAGTGCTTTGTGTGTATTGCAAGTTTGAGGTAGTCTGATCTCTGATCTCATGCAACAACAGCTGTTTGAGATCATATAATTTCCTGGAATGAGGGTTAAGTTTAGAATTATTGATAACAAAACAGATGTTGGATCAGTGAAAACCTCACAGTGACACTGGTGGGAGCTGGTAAATAACCTCTAAAACTCACACCCTTCCTCTGGTTAACCTGTAAACATAAAGGCCTAGAAAATGTTTCAGTCTCAAATAAAATAATGTAATTTTCTTATTTCTGTTGTGTACATATTTAATCCCTTCAAATTTTACCAATAAAAAGAGCAGAGACTATTTAAAAGAGCAGAGAGTTTATTTAAGCTGAAATCTCCAATTTCTTTTTATGAAAAATATGAAAGCTGCCTTTGTGTATCACATAGAAATTATGAACTAAGGAAGTAAAAGACTCATTTCAATAAAGAAATGTGTTCCGCCATCTAGTGGGGAACAATGGAACTCCTGGATGTTTTGTGCTACTGAGCCACGATGGTGTGGACATCACGTGACCTCAGAGCCCTTTGCACATAATTGATGGTTCAATAGAGCCACTGAGGGTTTAGTCCCGCCCACTGCTGCAGCCAATACGGTACAACATTCTAAGCACATTATTTACATTGTAGTGCATTATTTACATTATTTACATCAAATATGGCCATCACAATTCAGATCTAGATACTGAATGACTCCAACTACAAAGATAAAACACTGGCTCAAACACAAACAAAGCTGTAAACTTTGCACACATTTTAATTAAATCAAATATCCATGATCAGGTTATCAGTCTGATTCAGCTCACCAGTACTGACCAGAACAAAGCAAATCTTCACAGTGACCATCAGATATGTAGCAGATCAGGACTCTATCATCATATAGATACATGTGTCACTCATTTATCCATCTCACACTCTCTTTAACTGATGTTTTATAAGACAGGCTAATATTAGAATAGCAAAATATCTCATGTAGGTCCCTTTGATTGGCATATTAAGTGCCAGGATATGCAGTGATTATTAATAATTGTTATTTGATTAGAATATTTATCAGATTGTTCATAATTGACCCTCATGCTGTGGAAAGTCCATTAGAAAATCTGGCATGTAAGAAGAGCCGTAAGCCTCAGCTGCAGTTATTCCAAAGAAAAGACCCTAAGTGGACACTGCATACAATTATAGATTGGGAGCTCAGACATCAGCTTTATGTGATATTCTCAGTCATTCTCACAGTTTTATATGTTGAGATGTTTACAGTGACATACTAGTTTCTCAGGAGGAAATTTACAGTCTTCTTTACTTAACAGTCATGCTCCACTTAGGTGGGCTTTAAGTAGATCAGAAGTTTGTCTCTGGAAAAAATGTTAAAACCATAGAAGGTATATGGTTTAAACATAATATATTAACAATGAAAATAAAGCAATCGTCCCTTCACTCGTGAATTATATGATCCACTTTATCTCTCCTACTCTTCCCCCGCCCTGTTCTCCCAGAAGCCGTGCAGTAGCTGCACTGATCACATGCGCTCATGCACACAGCAGTGCCAGTTACAGTCTGTGTGTCTGTGCTGTGGTAGCTGTACAGAACATCCAAAAAGTCAGATGTTCTTCCTTCAAAGGTGAGAGAATGATGTACAGGTGTGTGTGTGTGTGTGTGTGTGTGTGTGTGTGTGTGTGTGTGTGTGTGTGTGAGTGTGTGTGTGTGTGATGTGTGTGTGTGTGTGTGTGTGTGTGTGTGTGTGTGTGTGTGTGTGTGTGTGTGTGTGTGTGTGTGTGAGATGGGGGTGCTGGTCTCATTGTGTGCTTTGCATCACTAAAGCTCTAATCCTAGAATCACCCCTGCTTGTAACTGAATCATTTATTCTACCACGGTGATCATTGTAACTTACTAACTTTGTGCTCTAGATGGCAGTACAGACTTTCTTGCTCAGAACAGCACAGGCTTCGTGACAAACACAGGCCAGCTGGCCTTATATTCTTTTAAATAAAATGTATGATTCTTATTGTGGCTTTGGGAAGCATTCAAACGATCCAGGCAGAATCCAAACACGAGTCCTCCTTGAAGGTCTCCCTGGTCACAGCATCATTAAAACTGTCTGCATTCTCAAAACTTCACTGATGTATTAGTTGGAGCTTCTGCAGACAACCCTTCTGACTGATGTGTATCACCCACTGAGGAATCAGAGAGAAGTGTGGGTAATTGAGCCGTACAATAAGTGTCCTGATGAGGAGAGTTTGATGGTAGTGAAACAGTATAAGAAACAGTATGTGTAAGATCACAGAGGTTTGTGGGTAATTGGACTTGGTCATAAACAGCTTGAAAGGGACCAGAAGGGTTTGTGGGTAGACTGACAGTAGAGTAGACTGTAGCAGCTCTAGTGTCTGAGACAGAATGTCTTCTGGTGTCTTACACACTAGTTCGGTGATGTGATGCATATGGTGTGAACTGCTATGATGAGTTTACTAAATAAATAGATTCGGAAGGTTTATATTATGGAGACAAAGAAGACTCCACTAAAACCTATAAAATGGATACAAAGGGAATGCCTTTTGAAAAGAAAATTGAAATTCAGTAAATGCAAAAGAATGAAGATAGTCCCTCATCATTGCATATATGCTTACATAATGGTAAGTAAACTTGAACTTATTTTGGAAATACTAATTTAGCATATAAGTTCATCTTATAAGTATTGCAGTTGAAACCAGTATTATTTACAGTATTATACATTTAGTGGTCACTTTATTAGACACATAACCATGTTGATGGGCTTATCACCTCCATTTGACTGCACTCTAGGGCATTTATTATTATTATTATTATTATTATTATTACATATATGGCATTTAGCAGACTTTCATATCCAGAGCAACTTACAAAAGTGCTTTGTCATTTACTCAGAGAATGAATGCTAGTACTGTACAGCAGGTTATTGTTACAGGTTATTATTATTATTATTATTATATTTATTTTAATTTGTGGGTGGTGGGGTAACTACAATCTGTGTAGCTCTTACTCTGGTACTAGGTCTATCTTGGTATAAAGGCTACAGTTCTATTAAGGATGATCAGTGGAAACTGGATGCACCTGATCTCAGTTTTGAGTGTCATGGCAAAGGCTGTGAATACTTATGTACATGTGATTTTTAAAAAAAAATAAATTTGCAAAAATTCCGAACTAACTTTTTTTCACTTTGTCATTATGGGGTATTGTGTGTAGAATTATGAGGGAAAAAATGAATTTAATCCATTTCGGAATAATGCTGTAACATAACAAAATCTGGCAAAAGGCAAGTGCTGTGAATACTTTCCAGATGCACTCTATATTCTCTATGAAAACAGCTGGGTTGAGAATCAAGATTTAAATCCAGATTGGTCCTTGGGCAATTTTTCAGTACTGATGATAACAATTTGACCTTAGAATGCTTCAATAACCTCTGGTGCAATTAGAAACAACTGAGAAACAATTTGTCCTTCTTCTAAGCCAAACTACTAGCAGCATCATTCAGTGAATGGAGGTCTTTAATAATGATCAACATCAGCTGTCAGCCATTACAAGAAGTCAACCATTACCACTAAAATAATAATAATAAGTCTTGCAGATGATTTATAAAAAACAAGCTACACAAATGACAACATGTATTTAAATACATGCGTAAAGAAGATGTTTGTGTGTACTAAATGTTTCTCATTTTTAAAGCTCAGTGGATCCAGGAAGATCAACTTAAACAGGGTTTTCTGGGTTTTATCAATTTTGCATGTGTTTTTACACACATAAAACTTTTAGAAACCAAGACCTCCAGACTAAGGATGCATGGTGCCATTTTAGTTAAATAAATGGCCTTATAACAAACACTTAAAAATACAATAAAGATTTACACACACACACACACACACACACACACACACACTTACACTCACACACACTTACACACACACACACACACACACACACACACACATATTCACACACACACACACACACACACACACACACACACACACACACACACACACACACACACAGAAAAATACACTCTGTACATTGCTATCTGATAATAATATAACTTCTCTTGTTGTTTTGCAGGCATGACAGAGCTGATCCTTGTAGGTTCAATGCCAATCAGCACTAGACAGGTATCAGGCCTTGATCTAAACCACATGCCATCCAGTGGACAGGGACAGTACTGAGGACAAAGTGAAATGTGATGCTAATACTGTTGTATACCTACTCTCTCGCAGAATTTTGTTAATGTTTCTGAAGGACACTCAATCTATTAAGGAGACTAGATATGCTACAATATTTGTGCTATAACAATTCCACAGTAATGTGCAAAGTTTCAACATACTTTAGCTTGACTGTCTTGATTAACGCAGATAGAACCTTTATACAAATTGTTCTTCTGCAGAATGAGTGCATCTATCAGGAGATTGAAGATCAGGAGCTGAGTACTGCAGTAACGTCCACACTCACCACTGTCTACACCACAGTGGGGTCTTCACACACTGTAATCTACTCCAGTGTAGATGAACCGTCTGACTCCATCACATACTGCACTGTAAATGTGTCTCAGCAAAGCACAACCCACGCACTAAACTCCAATGAAGCTGAGGACTCTGTGATTTACTCCAAAATGACCTTCTAAGTGTAACCAAAAAACCCAGTCTGTCCACAGTCATCAACAGAGCAACACATAAGACTGAACAACGGCTCATTTAATCATCCATTTAAAGGCTGCAAACAGTTGACAACTCAGAAAAACTTTTTCCTTGGAAACTTCATATCTATCATAACAGTCTATGCATGGCTGATCTGGGGAGGTGCAAGCCACAGAGTAATTGTGAGCAGAAGACACTCAGAGTAATTGTGAGCAGAAGACACTCAGATTAAGTGTGGGGAGAAGAAGACACTCAGGGTAAGTGTGAGGAGGAGAAGAGTAAATATTTGTAGGTATTCGGATCTCCTTACTCAACTTGTGGAGCTGGCAGTACTGGACTGTTTAAAACTCTCAAAGGAACTTTTGCCAGTGAGCTGATTCTGCACACAGGACTCTCAGTATTAATATGATAATATACATGTATCATGTATGTAAATGTTATTCTATTTGTTCTGTTTTTGTGGCAGTGGAATTTGCCTGATGAGTTCAGGAGGAAACAGTGCCATCTGGTGGAAATAATATGCTTTTTATATTAATATGCTTTCTGATATATTAAAGGTTTTTGTGTGTAAAAAACCTTTTACAAGTTAAAATAAATTGTCCAAGTGGATCTAATAACAGGGTGCCTAAGACAGACTCTAACAAGAAATGATGTGAAATGTATGCCTACTGTATGTGTATGTGTGTGCATGCGCATATGTGTGTGTGTGTGTGTGTGTGTGTGTGTGTGTGTGTGTGTGTGTGTGTCTGTGTGTGTGTGTGTGTGTGTGTGTGTGTGTGTGTGTGTGTGTGTGTGTGTGTGTGTGTGTGCTTGTGAAATAAAGAAAAATGACAAAGTGAGGGAAAATAGGAGAAGGTGACTGTATATTTTAAACTCTGTATAACACAAAACATTTCCCTCAGTACTTAGTTATTCCAAAATCACAGACAGACACACCCAGTTCAGCACATATGGCAGCCACACCCTACTCCTGCTGAACTGACCAGAGTATGTTTACAAGGGAGTCTATTGTAACAGGTACCACCTTAGGCCTTTTAAAAAGCAACATCACTGGTGTCAATAAACTACAGGTTTATTAATGCAATTTAACAACCATAAATGTACATACATACATATACACACACTCACTCATTGTTCTGCATCGGACTAGTGCTGAAGTCAAACCTCACACAAATAAACTATGCACTCCTGTTGCAGTCTTGCACATTATCCTACTTGCTGTACTAAACCAGCACTGTACTTTGAACTGTTCTGGCTGCTACCGGTGACTGCTATGTTCAGGGTAGTATGTCACTGATTCCTATGCACAACTGGCTTTACATATGCCCAGTACTGTGTACTGGACTAAATAATTGCATTGTCTACTCATTTTGTATTTGTCCTGTCCTGTATTTATTGTTGTTTATTTAATGACATTTTTGCACTATATTGTACTGTTTGCACTTGTGTAGCATGTTGTCTGTTGCACTGTTGTTTTGTGTTGCACCATGGTCCTGGAGGAACATTGTCTCGTTTTTGTTGTGTACTTGTATATAGCTGAAATGACAATAAAACCTCTTTGAACTTTGAACTTTGAACTTGAATAAAGTAAAATACAAAGAGCGGAAAATCTGGTTCTGCATTACAAGCACAAAGGGCTTCACTGACATTTAACGTGGTCACCATCACATATGTGCATAAATCACTTCGTCAATACAATTCATGATATTTTAGTTTATTTCAACACCACGCCTAATAAATCCCTGCCATAAAATTAATTGCACTCACACCATTCAGATGTGGAGTAACTGAGCAAAAACACACAAGTAAAACCTCATTTTACTGTGTGATTATTTTTCCTCAGAAACACATGATAAGTTATTAGGCTATACAGTCTATGCTGACAAACCTGTTGCACTCAGAGATTAAGTGGGTAGACATACTCTACTGCAGCTGTACTCGTACTGCAGCTGCAGTGATGCTCACTGAACTCTAGATGGCAGTACTGGTATGCTGTACTGTAGCATGGACCTTTGACTAACTGGGAATATCTTAACCTCCTCCCTTCCTCTAGGGGGTACAGTCCCTGCTTCTCATAGGTGTGTGAGTGATTTGATTGTAACATGCTGGTTTCTGTATGTAAAGAGTCCTTGTGTTGAGAAAGGTACTATATAAATGTGTCAGATAAGTGAAAGTTTGAAGTTTGGATACATTAAACTCTACTGGGTAAAATTGCTACAGGGGAATGGGGACCAGACAGAGGACCCATTTAGCAATGCCAGGTTGCATAAAATGTTTTTACCACTAAATGGCACAGTGGTGCAGCAGAGTGTACAACTGTGGAACCAGCTACCAATAACTGTACAGCTCTTTGTTTGTGACAATGTGCCAAACAAAACATGAAATGTTTTTAACCTAAATGGAAACAAACAAATACATAAGATTAGTTCGTCATTATCACAGACTATTTAGGACAGACAGCATCTGAGACCTTAGTCTTTGTCATAGCAACACAGACACATACAATACAGTTGCTGCTTTGGTCTGATGTACAGTAAAGCAAAAAGTCTAAAGTAAAGGAAAGCACAACAGTATATATATGAAATAATGACACACACAGGAAAAGGTGCAGGGAGGCTTAGAAATGAGTCTGAGAAAAAGAAAAAGGAAGTGGCAGGAGCTCACTGTGGGTTTTTTGTTTTTCTGAACATGCATATTGTTTATAAAACACCTGGACAAAACATGTCCAAGACTTCCTTCACATCATTGTTTAACATCAGTGTGTTCACCACTGTGTGTGAGGTCACATTAGGACTTAGGTGATGGCTCTCCAGATATAAACTACACCTGATCTTGGACTACGTCACACTCTCAGTGAACTCAGTTCAGTCACACTCTGAAAGAAAGATAAAAAGAGAGAAAAGAGAAAGAAATGAGAAATCCAAAGACAGAGAGAAGAGCTCTGAAAAAATGAGAGAGAATAGAGGCGGTGATTGGTTACACACACCACTTTAAGCAGTGATGAGAACTGAAGGGGGACGTGTCAGACTATGAGACAGTTCTCCCAGAACTCTCACCACCCAGTTCAACATGTGGACACTTATACTCGTCTTGTCCAGTCTATTCCCAGGTGAGTTGTCCATTTACTGCTCACTATCATCAGACAGGTTCAGAACATTATTAGTTTACCTGCCACACAGAGAGGGACTTGGTAGTGAAGTGAATAGTCATAACAGTGGATCTTCTGCATGTACTGTACATTACTAACACAATGATTTATTTTACAGCTGGAACTGCTGCTGTAACTACAGTAACTGGATACAAGGGCCGTTCAGTTCAGATCAGATGCCCCTATAAGTCTGGATATGAAACCCACATGAAGTACCTCTGCAGAGGAGAGTGTTATACTTTCTGGACTAAGAACATCCCTGTTGATTCTAAAACTGCTAAAGACAAGAGATTCTCTCTGAATGATGACACAGCAGCCAGAGTCTTCACTGTTACCATCACTGATCTGAGATCTGAGGATGGAGGAAAATACTGGTGTGCGACACAGCAGAAAGGGCATGATCACTACACAGAGATTCTGTTAGTGGTTAAAGTGGGTGAGTGATGAGCAGATAACGACAGTTATGATGATGGTGATGATGATGATGATGATGATGATGATGATGATGATGATGATTAACTGAGGCAATTATGTGAAGTAGGGATTTATAATACATAAAAAACAAGATTTTTGTGTGTACTGAATATGAGAAATATTTGAAATTTAGAAGTCTGTTTCTGTCTTTCAGACACACCTATGAATGTTATTGTCTCACACTCCACCTACACCCCTCCAACACCTGATCCCAGCACATCGGTGTATACTGAGTCCACATGGTCATCTGGAGGTAGGCAGAGATAGAAGGTAGACATCTATCTATTTACATGCCTAACAAGGGGTTATGCTGTTTTAAGCCACAACATTGCTAGGTTACCACTGTTGGGCCCCTGAGCAAGGCCACTCTCATTTGCACATGTACTTGTTCACTGTTAGCTTTTCTTTTTTTGAATAAACACTAAACATTAAATGCTGTAGAAAATTCTCTCTGGATGATGTAACAGAAGGCTGAGTCTTCAATATTACCATCACTGATCTGAGATCAGAGGATGGAGGAATATACTGGTGAGTGACAGTGTAAACACTGCTTGACCAATACACAGAGTGTGATTAAAAGTGGCCAGTGTAAGACAGGGGACAATAAATTAATTCTTACTATTAGAATATATACATATTCTTAAACACTGATACTATCCTGCTAAATAGTACCTCAACAGGAATATAGAAATATAATCAAATAATCACTGTGAATATGAATAGCTTCACATGGACCAATTAGCCAAGTAGTTTAATGGTTCATATATGTTGGGCTGCTTTTATACACTTTGAGTTTGGCAGTTCTTTAACATGAGAGAGAGACAGAAATGATGAGAGAGAAAACAAGCACAGCACCACCATAGAACAGAGAGAGACACAGGAAGTGTTGCCATGGTTACATATGAGTTTGAACCATGCGACTCACCACTGCGGGTTAGAGTGTGAAGAGCTTCTATTTTCTATAACTGTCATGTCTCCTGTCCAGCTGAGACGTTTGTCCTTAGCATTTTACAGTAGCATTCACTTCTTTAAAATGAACCCTCTGTAATAATGGCTTTCTGCAGTTATCTGTGATTCATGCAGGATCATTAGCAAAATGTAATCATTGTTTTTCACTGACAAACACTTTTTTTTTTTTAATCTGGCTGCCTGAACATGGTTGTGAACTCCTGTCCAATGTCTCTAAATAAACCTTCAGTAACACAGGATTTTTGAGAAACTTAATGTTTTAGCTGTAATGTCATATTTTAATAGTTACATCTGCATCTTTATAAAATAATTAACATTAAATTCTAAGATGAATGGAATGTATTGCATATTTCCTGGAAACTGTTGTAATCTCACTAGTGTAGATTTCTGTGAGCTGTTCCTGAGCCATTTCAGTGGATCGCAAACTACACTCTATTACCTAGGAAGGATATGCTTATGTGAAACATATACAAAACTCACCACAAACTTACAGAAACTGAATTAATTATGGTAAAGAATAAAAGCTAAAAACCTCTCTGTCGGTTTAGATGGCAGGCAGGGCCGTGAACGACGTCACTACAGGGACGTGACACACCCGGCCTGGCTCAAACCACATTATTTCACTCTACCATATCACACATCCCTGTCACCTCGCCCTCACACACTCATTCCTACACACTTTACACACACAGTATACCAGCACAGCATACATGTACATCACTACCTCTGTAGCATCTGCATGTCTACAACTATAACCCCAGCCTTACTGCTAGAGGAACCCCCCCAAAAAAACGGTTTATATTATCAGCAACCGAGCTGGTCCAAAACCCGATAAAGCCCATACAGCGAGTGATCCAGTGACACATACTCAAGGTCATAAATGTATCTATAAAGGCCTGTACCCACAATGTATGTGAATAGCCTCCAGACCATGTGTACCTGTTATTTTGTGTTGTGGAATTTGAGAAGATTCTGACTTGCTATGACCACAAAACTTGACATGTAGTTACACTGAATCAGATCAGTTCTATTTTCTCTAAGGACAAAATAGCAGAAATAGCAGTATTGCATGCACATATGATTTCATATAAATTCTATATATTATATGTGGCCCCTGCTGTTCTACCAGAGACTGAGATCTGTGCTCTCATCTCTAATGCTTTACTAGGATCCTTCATTACCTTATTTGTGGTTTTGGTCATAATAACAATCATTCTTCTGATGTGTGTAATAATGCTGGGAAAGCTAAAGAAAAAGAGGAAGACATCAAAAGGTAGGAAACACACAGAGAGAGAGAGAGAGAGAGAGAGAGAGAGAGAGAGAGAAAGAGAGAGAGAGAGAGAGAAATAGTTTAAGATGCATGTTTCTCTCTCTGTAGTAGGAGGCTTAAGGCCATTCTATTAATGCCAGTCTATTTTTCACTGCCCTCAAAAACAGAAATAAGAGTTTTTTTCATATGAGTTAAGCCATAAGAAGATGAACAGGGTTAGTAAGCCCAGATACAGTGGCAGGGACCTACATAGACAGACACACCCAATCTCTAACACACATCTAATCTAGGAGTTGGAGGCAGTAAACATAAAGCTGAACTCAGAATCTTCATTCTTCTCATCTTCACACTGCATGTGATCTCAGGTATAAAAATCAATCTTTAATCATTATTATCAGCAGGGTCAAATATAGTCTTTGTTTAGATGGTCACTTTTGGTGAATTTTTAGATCTTACTGGGGTCTCAACAAACATAACTGGATATTTGGGAGTCGCCATGAAGTGCAAAGAAGAGACTTAAAGAGTTAACACAAACTCAAAGATAGTTTGATTAGCAGTTCATTGCCACTGTGTGTTGACTGAATCAGAAATGCATTTTGAAATGTGTAAAACAGGAAGATCAGAGGCCTCACTGTGGAATTCAGTAAAAGGTACCAGTGTGGAGCTGATGTATACTCGTAGTCACATTTGTTCTAAAGTGAAGCACACATTTAAATTATAACCAGCATATTACTAAATAAAATCCAAATGGGAGGATCCTCTAACCTTTCACCTTATTAGAAATATGATATTGGCATGTTGCCAAACAGCTGTAGTTTACTACAGGACAACAAAAACGAGTAAGTGCTGAATCCAGCAGCAGCTGGAGATCACTTCCTCTTGATAGCTGTGAGTAACATCTACAGGAAAGAGCAATCCTTGTGTTAGCAACAACAGACGCATGGGTGACAGTACAGCAGTACAGTTTCTGAAGATGAAGCAATAGAACAGTGACAGAATTAATTTTAAATATGGGTAACCACAAAGACCTCATAGAAATAAAAATATATATATATATATATTTTTTTTCCACTTTTACTTGGAAGTCTCTGAGCCACTGGAGTTTCTGAACCACAGAAGTCCTGAGTGTCCTTATGACAGTGTGACTGTAAGGGTTGGCACCAGGCACACTACTAATCAGGCTTGATGCCCAACAGCTGGGGTAGATCTATATAAGCCCAGTGACACAGTCACTCAGTGTTGGGTCTTTGCTAAAGTTTTGATCCAAGCTCCTAGCTGGTAACTCTGTGTATCGAGGTCTGTGAGCCCTTGTGCTACACCTCTCTTCTGCGCTGTGAGGGTGTTTGTGTTTTTACACGTCCCCGCCCTTCTCCAGTTTTCCCTTCTAGAGTCTGGCTCTCTCCCAAGGCTCCCCTTAGACACTAATGTCCCTCCCTGTTTTCTGTTTTTGTTTGGGAAGTTTCAGAATTTGGTTTTCCTCAGTGCATCGGTGCTACCATTCTTCCCATAGCGGCCTTTGTTTTCCCGTTTTCTACAATCAGCGTGGTGTTTAGTGTTTCCTCCTGTTTTGTCATCCTCCATTCCTGTGAAGTGCGATATATACACGCAGGTTGTTTTAGTCTAGCGGGAGCTCGTTTGCTTTGCAACAAAGTGGTCGGGGTTAGATTCCCTACTGTTGTTTTTTTTTTACTTCTCTTGTTTTACCTGTTCTAAGATCTAACTGTTTTGCACACGGGCCCACCTTCATTGAAGTGTGGTAACTCACCCAGCAGTGTCAGGGTCATCACCTCTCTGTCCTGGGTTTGAGCCCCATTACAGTGACATTGTAATCATCCCATTTAAGATCACACCCCTCAAACACATGTTGCAGTACTGATGATCAGTGCTACAATGGTGTTATAACATCTCCCAGGGAATTTCATACAGTGACATGCAGAACAAACCAAACCAAGACTAAAACACAGTAGAGAAAAAGGGAAGGATGAATTGAAACAAAATGAACAACTTCAATATGAAGCTGTTGCTGACATGGATGTTTGTCATGTCTTTCAGATACAGGACAGTCCAAGGATGTGGTCTCTAGATCAGTGACTGCATGTGCGGAAGGAGGAGTCACCATCAAGTGCAGATATGAGGATGAATACAAAACCAAACTGAAATCTTTCTGTAAGAATGTAACAGATCAGTCATGTTTAGATCAAATAACAACAAATCAAAACAGTACGTGGACTCATAAAGACAGATTCTCAATTCATGATAATAGAAGTGCAGGATTCTTCAGTGTGTTTATCAGAGAGCTGAGTGTAAATGACACTGGAACATACCAGTGTGCTGTTAATGTATCTGATCAACTGCACGCCTACACTGAAGTGAAGCTCAATGTAACAGCAGGTTAGTAGCATGTAACATACAGTTTTGCCAAAATCACTTCATCAATTAAAGCTTTCAGAAATAATAACAATTTTGCCAAACTGTACTTTTGTAAATCACCCTCGATAAGGGCATCTGCTAAATGCTGAAAATATAAATGTATACAGGTTAAGATAAACTTGATACTTTCATACGTTTGTAGCTGTAAGGGAAGTGAGGCTGATGCAGATCTGATCTCTGAAGCGTTCCTAAAGTGGCATATTTCCCTTTTATTAACATAGCAAATTCTAGAACAAAAGAAACATTAAGAACTATTAATGAATGCAAACGTTTTGACCTGAATGTGTATGATTGACAGACTCATGCTGTGGTAAGACCATCAATGCCTATGTAGGAGAAACTGTGAACATCAGCTGCCATTACCCAGAATCCCACAGGAGTGAACCCAAGCTTTTCTGCAAGAGAGTGGACACTGGTGGCTGTAATTATATAGGATCAGTCAGCAAAACAGGAAAACCAGAAACTAAAAAAAACATCTCACTGTATTATGACAGAGAAAAGCAAAACCTGACTGTGACTATCAGATATGTCACGGTTCAGGACTCTGGTGAATACTGGTGTGGAACTACATCAGACTGGACAACTGATCGTGGATTCAAGATTTATAGTACACAGATCTACCTGAGAGTTATAGGTGAGTAAATAACAAGAACTGTGTAATACTTTATTGTTTTGACAATGCAGAGGCAACATCTATACATCATTCTAAATTACTTAATTAAAAAACTATTTTAGCAAATCCTAGAGAGTCCAGAATCAGTTGATGCTGTTTAGATGACAGGAACTAAACAAATGTTTTTATCCTTGGGTAGTAAAGGCTGTAAAGTAGTCTAGTGCCTGTAGGTAGCCAAGGCTGTAGTCTAGTGTCTGTAGGTTACCTGGAGACTGTAAAATAGTCTAGTGTCTATAGGTAGACAAGGCTGTAAATTTGACTAGTGTCTGTTTGTAGCCAAGTGTCTTTTGTGTGTTTTATTTGTTCACTGCCCTCCCAACCCATATGACTGATCAACAATATTATAAATGTCTAAATGAGTAGAGTCTGAATTAGCTGTTGAACACTGTTACACTTCCCATCTAATTTACAGCACTAAATTTGTTTTCAAATTTACAACCACCAGCACCAAAATGCAGATTTTAAAAGCCACCACATCCACAATATCTGAAGCAACTGTGGATTTCTTTGCCATGTATGAAATTAAAGCATGCCACAGACACACTGGACACGTGTCACTGTCAACAGTCTATATCAATAACATTATAATAATCTGTCACTCCTGTGTTTATTTTTCTATTTAACCAGAGAGTCCAGTTTCAGCCTTATCACCACATTCATCATCACACATCAGTCCACAGTTCACCAAACCAACCACATCCTCAGGAGCTTCCTCTCCTGATACAGGTGCTGACACACAGTGGACTGTACAGCATGGAGTGAAACTACTCACATACTGTCAGCTTCATCACACACTTCTGAATGATCAGGATAAAGGTTAAATGTGATTGGTTCACTGATTATGACTCTGTGCCCTCTCCAGGATTTCCATATTCCACTGTGATCAGTGTTGTGTGTGTGATTCTGGTGCTGCTTCTGATGGGAACCTCATTTCTCACAGTGACTCTCAGAAAGAGAAGCAGAAAGGAGCAGGGTATTACTACACACACACACACACACACACACACACACACACACACACACACACACACACACACACACACACACACACACTAACCCTTCAAAAATGATCACACAAAGGCATACTTATCAATCAACATGAGGATAACACATTCAAATCTGTATGTCCAGATGTGAGTGCAGCATTTATCTGTTCTGTAAGCATTGTAGATTAAACACATTTATTAGTCATGAACAGAACTCATTAGACCCCAGAGCTGCCTGCTGATTCCCTCTGCTGGCTAGAAATGGACATGAACGAGCATTGTTAAAATATGGAATAAAGACAATAAACTAAAGCCTATGTATTCCACTGTTTATCTGCATTTGAATAGTATCTACAGTTGAAGTGCTTAATGTGAACAATAACATGTATTAATGTAACATTTTATTATTTAATTTATTCATTTGTGATTAATTCCTTAATTCCTTCTCAGCATCGTCCAAAGGCCAGTCCGTCCAAGACTCCTCACACAGCCATGGGGTGAGTCATGACTGTATCACACATCTATGGGATGAGTCATAACTATCACACAGCCATGGGGTGAGTCATGACTGTGGGTCATTAGCAGGCCTATACCTGTAATAGAATTACAATGCCTTTTCTAGCACAGTCACAAGGAGGCCTGATGTGTGTGAGCATGGTTACATACAGGCTACAAGAAATCTTAAAGCTGCATCTCTTTATTATTTAAATAAAAAAAATAATAAACAGATTTAGCTTTAAGATTTCAGACAAACATAAAAATGTAAAAAAAAAAAGAAGAAGAAAGAAAAACAACAGTTCCTCCAAATGTGTCTCCAGTCCAGTTTCTAGTGCATTTCTCATGACAGTGCCTGTTGCTCCCTTATACTGTATTTACACCTGCTACCTCTGGGACCACACGGTGTTCAAACTGGGCAAAGCAAGGAAACTAGTGACCTTACTATGCCTCCAAAAATGAATTTTCATACCTCACATGAATGAAAAAAACTAGAAGACAAAAAAAAATCAATATCATAGTTTAAGTTCAAGTTCACAAGATAACCTTTTTTTCTTATTTCTTTGAGGTTCGACTTTCTGTCTGTGACTATGAGGATATTAAAGACATCAGAAGCCATTCTGTCTCAGACACTGGAGCTCCTACAGTCTACTCTAATGATTGTCTACTCACAAATCCCTCTGATCCCTCGCAAACTGTTTATGCAAATACACATTTACACACAAACCAGTTAGAGCCCTCCCAAACTGTTTATGCAAATGTACAGTTACCCACAAACCCCTATGATCTCTCCCAAACTGTTTATGCAAATGCACATTTACACACAAACCAGTTAGAGCCCTCCCAAACTGTTTATGCAAATGTACAGTTACCCACAAACCCCTATGATCTCTCCCAAACTGTTTATGCAAATGTTCAGTTACCCACAAACCCCTGTGATGCTCCATGTACTGTTGACACTACTGCACAGTACCATTAAACTCTCCTGATAAGGACATTTATTTCAAGGATCAATTGCCCACAATTCTCTCTGATTCATTGGTGTATGACACTCAGCAGTTTGAAACCTAATTTCAGTAACTGTAGGCAGCATTCTGAGGCAGGAAGGCAGTAAGTCTGAACTGAAATTTGCATAACATGTTGCCTGCTAAGGTTCCTCCATGGAACCGAGTTTGGAAGGCAAAATTGATGTATCTTCTGCTGCCCAACATCTCTCATAATCCTGTGTGTCACTGCCGATTCGTCAAGAGGAAAAACATGTCAGAAGCACCAGTGATGTGGTGGACAGCATTTTGTAAATGTTTCTTGACAAATATTACTAAGTTATTTATATTTATAGAAATATTTATATATTATATTTCTGACAGGAAATAGGCAGTAATCCAAGCGAGTATAGCCAGTAAGATGTCTTGCTAACATTAGCATAGCATGTTATTTGTAATTGTTTTAAGGTAACATTTTATTTCTATTGAGAAATTCCTTGTGTAATCTCTGTATATTCATTGTTATCTTCAATGAATTATGAAGATACACTTAAATACAGTTAATGGTTATGTTAACATTCCACTGAGCCTAACATACTTTTCTGTGTTAGCGAGTTTTAACAGGGTGATTTTCCTTATCACTATTATGTTAGTCACTCCATCAGTTGATAGTCAGCTGTTGGTATTTTGGCAACTCCCTTTGAAGTGTGCCTGAACATGGTTCAGTTTGTAGGGAACTTCATACCAAAATGTTGCCACAATACAAAATATATTTTTTTCATGTTCTTTTATATCTTCTTTGTACATTCAGTGTTTATCTCCTTTTCATTCAAATGTTTGGGTTTTTTAAAAATAAAGTCTGCTTGAACTTTACGCACGTGTCATGACCAGATTGTAGCTGTTATGTTTCAGCAGAAACAGGCAAGAGGCAGAAAGCAAATGCAGGAGGTGGTTTAATAAGTGAGGGTAACAAAATATGGAGGGTAGCAAACCGAGGCAAAGGGAAACAGACAAAAATAATACACAAACGGAGCAAACAGAAAAGCAATAGCGAGCGTAATCAAGATACCACAGAACAAAAGTTTCAAAAGGCTTTTATTGTCACTTCAGCTATATACAAGTACACAGCAAAAACAAAACAATGTTCCTCCCAGGCTATGGTGCAACATAAAACAAAACAAGTGCAACAGACAACACTCTACATTAGTGCAAACAATACATTACAGTGCAATAATGTCATACAATAAATAAATACAGGACAGGACCAATACACAATGAACAGACAGTGCATTTATTTTTACCAGTATGCAGTACTGGGAATATGTAAAGTGGGTTGTGTATAGGAGTCAGTGACATGCTATACTGAACATAACAGTCACCGGTAGAAGCCAGAACAGTTCAGAGTACAGTGCTGATTTAGTACAGAGCTCTAGCAGCAAGTAGGAATAATGTGCAAGAGTGCACAGGGAGTGCATATATATGTGTGAAGTTTGACTTCAGCAACTAGTCCGATACAAAAACAGTGTATGTATGTATGTATGTGTGTGTGTGTGTGTGTGTGTGTGTGTGTGTGTGTGTGTGTGTGTGTGTGTGTGTGTGTGTGTGTGTGTGTGTGTGTGTGTGTGTGTGTGTGTGTGTGTGTGTATGTATGTATGTGTGTGCATGACTGTGTATAAGCATGTGTGTAAGTGTCCGTTTGTTGGAATTGGAAATGGAATTAGCCAGAGTTCAGGAGTCTGATGGCTCCTGGAAAGAAGCTGATGCACAATCTAGAGGTAAGGGACCAGATGGCAAAAGAGTGAACAGTTTGTGTGAGGGGTGTGTGGGATCTTCCACAATGCTGGTGGCTTATTGGATACAATGTGTTGTGTGAATGTCCGTGAGGGCGGGAAGAGAGACCTCATTGATCTTCTCAGCTGTTCTCACTATTCTCTGAAGGGTCTTGCAGTCAAAGATGGTGCAGTTCCCAAACCAGGTAGTGATGCATCTGCTCAGGATGCTCCCTCTAGTACCTCTATAGAAGGTGGTGAGGATTGGTGATGGGAGATGGGCTTTCCTCAGCTTCTGAAGGAAGTAAAGACGTTGCTGGGCTCTCTTGGTAATGGAACTGGTGTTCAGGGTCCAGGTGAGGTTCTCTGTTAAGTGAACACCAAAGAACTTGGTGTTCTTGACCATCTCCACCGAGGAGCCATTGATGGTAAGCAGGGAGTGATCTTGCCTTGCTTTCCTGAAGTCAACCACCATCTTCTTTGTTTTGTCAACATTCAGATGCAGGTTGTTGAGCTTACACCAGCTCACCAGTTCTTGCACCTCCTCTCTGTATGCTGACTCGTCGTCCTTGTTGATGAGACCCACCACATTCATGTCATCAGCGAACTTCATGTGGTTCAAGCTGTGCATTGCTGCACAGTCATGAGTCAACAGTGTGAACAGCAGAGGGCTGAGTATGCTGCCCTCGGGCACACCAGCACTCAGTGTGGTGGTGTTGGAAGTGCTGCTCCTGATCCGGACTGACTAAGGACTACCAGTCAAGAAATCTAGGATCCAGTTGCAGAGGGAGGTGTTCAAGCCCAGTAAGCCCAATGTTCCAATCAGATGCTGAGGAACGATAATGTTGAATGCTAAACTGAAGTCTATGAACAGCATTCTCATGTCTGTGCCCTTTTTGTCTATCTGGCACTTACATCTGGAGTGTGGTGGAGATGGCATCATCCGTAGACTGGTTAGAGCGGTACGAGAACTGCAGGAGCTCCAGGGAAGCAGGAAGCTGGGTCTTGATGTGTCTCATGACGAGTCTCTCGAAGCACTTCATGATGATGGATGCGAGTGTGATAGGATGGTAGTCACTGAGACACGACACCGTGGGCTTCTTAGGCACAGGGATGATGGTGGTAATCTTGAAGCATGTTGGGACAATGGTGCAGCTCAGAGAGATATTGAAGATGTCTGTCAGGACATCTGCAAGCTGGTCAGCACATTCTCTGAGCACACGACCTTTCCGTGGGTTAACTCCACGCAGAGTTTGCCAGCCACAATCAGACACAGCACCTGGTCATTTTTACGGAGGGATGGACTCTGCCGCTGCAATGTTGTTCTGTGCTTCAAACCGTGAATAGAAGTCAATCAGTGCATCTGGGAGGGAGGCATCACCATCACAGGAAAGTGATGTTTCCCTTTAGTTAGTAATGGCCTGAATACCCTCCCACATGCGCTGTGCATCACCGGTGTCTCTGAAGTGTCCATGGATCCTCTGTGTGGGTACACGCTTTGCTTCCCTGATCGCACGTGACAGTTTGGCTCTCACTTTTCTAAGAGCCTCTTTGTCAACTGCCCTGAAGGCTGAGTTGCAGGTCCTCAGCAGTCATCCATGACTTCTGGTTGGGGCGAGTGATGATGGTCTTAGAGACAGTAATATCAATGCACTTGCTGATGTAGCCAGTCACTGATGCTGTATACTGCTCCAGGTTAACAGCTTCACCGTCAGTAGCAGCCTCCTTGAATGTGATTCATGTCATCTGCTCAAAACAGTCCTGAAGAGCAAAGATGGCTCCTGCTGGCCAGGTTCTCACCTGCTTCAGAAGTGGTTTCGAGCATCTGACGATCAGTCTATATGCAGGAATCAACATTACAGGCATGTGCTCAGAGTATCTGAGGTGGGGGCGGGGCTCCGCCCAGTACGCCCTAAAGATGATGGTGTAAATGAGATCCAGCACGTTTGCTCCTCTCGTTGCAAAGTTCACATGTTGATGGAATTTAGACAGTACTGACTTGAGACTTGTGTGGTTGAAATCTCTGGCAACAATAAACAGTCCGCCTGGGTGAACGTTCTGCAGTTCACTAATCGCTCCATACAGCTCCTGGAGAGCCTCTTGTGTGCTTGAGCTGGGTGAATGTACAGCGCGATTATAAACATGGAGGTGAATTCCCGCCGTAAATAAAAAGGTCTGCATCTAACAAATTCCACCAGCAGTGAACAAAAAATGAAAATGAAAACAAGGAACGGAACAAGGAAGTAAAGCAAAACAGACATGACAGGGAAACTAAAGAAACAGTGGCACCAGGAGGGTGGCCATTTGTGACAGTAGCTTAGTAAAACTACAACACGCTAGATGGCACAAGGGTCATCTATAGTCGGATCATGTTTGATCTACTGGCTTGGCTTTTGTACTGAATCTGCAGAGGATTCTTTTGTGTTTTGACAGGGCAAAAAATATCTTTACATTTCATTCACATTGTATATGATTCACATTGTATATGTATATCACCTGTTTATTTCCTGACATTTTCCTAGACTATAGAGTATTATCATGCATGAGTTTGAATCACACTTCAGTAAATACGTTATGTAATTTCTCATTTTAAAAAAGACAATTAAAAAAGTATGTTTAGACAATAAACATTGATATACTACCGAATTTCCTGAACAAATAAAGCCCAACAATACAATGTTCAGATGCAGTGAATGAAAACAGTGCTAGTAAAAGGTTTTAGCTACATTTCTTCTTGTGTCATTTCTTTCTCATCTGTTCTAGGAGAGCATCACACAAAGTCAGTCATGTGTGTAGTCTTTTGAAGTTTGTGGTAGTGTTGAGCTCAGAGGAACACATTATAAAAGAAAAAAAATTGAAATATGTTACTCTAAAGTATTATATTTAAACATTGAGCAAATAAAAAAATAAATAAATAAATAAAAAACGCCAACCAACCAACCAAACAAACAAACTATAAGTGAACAGAAATATGAGAAAGACAAAAGAGCCAGTTTGGCTTGTCATTCTTAATGGAGAACGAACTAGGTGTGGGCCTATAATAATAATATAATATATATTCCAATATATTATATGTTTTCTATCAGGATCAAAAGTAAACTAAAGGCTTAAATACAAATGCCTAACTTTGTGGATTGTGAAAAAACTGCATTGCAAAATAACCTGATCTAATACCAGTTTTACATTTAGAAACTTATTGAACTTGATGAATAAACTTATTTTTCAGTGCAATTTAGTTAGCAATTTAGATAGATGGGTTTCAAACCCTAGCTAGATAGGCTGCCCAGACTCAAAGCTGGTGTGAAAGCAGTACACAGAGTGGAAGGAAAGGGCAATCTAGGATCTTGATCTAGAATGGTGAGAGTAAAACTTACCTAAGCTTTACACAACATAAGGGCCACCCATTTCACACCAGAAGGGGAAGAATTCAATAAAGGGTTAAAATAAACTAGTTAATTGCTGGACTTTGAAACAATAATCAAAAAAGGACACACTGTATATGTCCATTTTGTACAGAGAAGAGTAGGAATAATCTAATTAATTATATATATATATATATATATATATATATATATATATATATATATATATATATATATATATATATATATATATATATATATATATAAAACAGATTTGGGTTTTTGGGGCGATCACATGGTTGTTTTCTTCTAACTTAGCAGGATACTTTATGTTCAGAGCTCTCACATTCAATGTTTTGACATTTCTCTCCAAGTTCCTGATGAGACCATCCTCACACCAAGCTCTTGAATGCTTCCATGTGTGTGTAGGTTTTGTTCCCCTACCCTGAACACCATAAACTCCCACAGATGCATAAATTATATAAACTACAACCTTATTTAATGAAATATGAATTCTTATATGAAGAATGCTGTGTTCAATTATTCTGTAACTTTCTACCTGTCGTACCTCCTGTGCTTTAGATGGCAGTAGATACCTATGAATTCTGGAGAGGTAGAGGTGACAGTATTATGATATCAGTTATGAGTTGATCTGAGCTAGGATACTTCTACTGTCATCTAGAGGATAATATGAGCAACACAGGAACGGAAGCAACATTGTGGGGACTGTCTCTTGATACTATTTAGATGTTTACTATCGGCAGGTACAGAACTGCCAGCAAAACAGTGCACAAAAACATCAGCTACTCTTGAATACAGAAAGATGTGGGATCTGACCCCCCTATACTGTGATAATGCTGGCGCCTGCAGTTCTTTGGATGTTGTTGTGGGGTCTTTTTTGACCTCTTGGATGAGTCGTCACTGCGCTCTTGGGGTAATTTTTGTCAGCCGGCCACTCCAGGGAAGATTGATCACTGTTCCATGTTTTCACAATTTGTGGATAATGGCTCTCACTGTGGTTCGCTGGAGTCCCAAAGCTTTAAAAACAGCTCTATAACCTTTTCCAGACTGATAGATCTCAATTACTTTGTATCTCATTTGTTCCTGAATTTCTTTGGATCGTAGCATGATTTGTAGCATTTGAGGATCTTTTGGTTTACTTCACTTTGTCAGGCAGGTCCTATTTAAGTGCTTCCATGTGTGTGTAGGTTTTGTTCCCCTACCCTGATCACCATAAACTCCCACAGATGCATAAATTATATAAACTACAACCTTATTTAATGAAATATGAATTCTTATATGAAGATAAGAACATAATGAACAAGAACATAACCAGTTATGTCCAAATTTTATTTAGCGAGAGAGAGAGAGTGAGACAGAGAGAGAGAGAGAGAGAGAGAGAGAGAGAGAGAGAGAGAGAGAGAGAGAGAGAGAGAGAGGGGTGTTGAGAGGTTTATGAGTATGAGCAAAGTTGTAGGAAATACTCCCAAGTAGATTGAACACATTTACATTTACAGCATTTAGCATCCAGAGCAAGTTACACAAGTGCTTTGTGATTTACTCATAGAATAAACACAAGAAAACAAAAGAGGTGTTGCTTTCTCTTCCATTACAGCATGTAAAATCCTGCTATTGAAAGAAAACCAGCATTTTAAATTTTGAAGTAAGCTAAACATGAGAAAACAAAACACCTGCCCAAATGAACATTTACAAGTGGAAGATCCTTTGAGAGACAGGGAAAGTTATACAATCTATATTTGGTAAAATGCATGTAAATAAAAGCATAAACTGCTAAACTAGCCTGATCAAGTGACATGTTTGACAGAAGCATATTCATGTGTCCTCCTCTATCCTGAAGGTCTCCTTGGTAACAGCATCATTAGAACTGTCTGCATTCTTATAAAACTTCACTGTTGTATAAATTAGAGCTTCATCAGACGTCCTTGCTGACTGCCGTGTGTCAAACACTGAGGAATTCTCAGAGAGAATTATAGCATTAGCCGAAACAGTGTGTGTCAAATCACAGGGCTTTGTGGGTAACTGGGCTTGGGCATAAACAGTTAGGGAGGGATCAGAGGGGTTTGTGGGTAGTTTGACAGTAGAGTAGACTGTAGGAGCTCCAGTGTCTGAGACAGAATGACTTCTGGTGTCTTTAATCTCATTGTCACAGACAGAAAGTGGAACCTGAGTAAAGAGGAAAAAATGTTGCGACCTAAACAGCAGTGTCTATGAATGAGATTGAATGTTATTTTTGTTTGTCTACTACTCTTCGCATTCAAGTGAGGTACAAAAATTTATTTTTGGAGTCATATTAATGAAATATGTGTCTATAGTTTCCCTGGACTCCCCAGTTTGAACGCTGGGTGGTGTCAGGAGCAGCAGGTGTTAACAGTATAAGGGAACACACAGGTGCATTTATGTCATTTATCCAGAGCAGGAAAAGAGGTGGTGTTGGATGTGGGAAACACTTCATTTTTGACTGTCATGAGAAACTCACTAGAAACAGGACACTGCACAGAATAACAGCAGGTAAACTTGAAACGCTCAGTATTCTCAAGGAAACAGAGGCAATACTTTGCAACGAGGAAGTGTTAGAGAAACATAGGAAACATAATGAATCACAGGTGTACAAAATTAATACTCTGTTAATGATGATCTCTTTGGAGGATTCTGGGACATGTAATGTATGGTGGTTCCAGAGGGCTGCATGCCAAGTGCATTATAATTCTATTACATATGTAGTGCATTATAATTCTATTACACATGTAGTGCACCTGTTCCAGTAGTGGCCTGCTAATGACCTACAATCATGACTCACCTTATGGATGTGTAATACACTCATGACTCACCCCATAGATGTGTGATACACTCATGACTCACCCAGTGGTCGTGTGAGGAGTCTTGGAGGGACTGACGCTTGGACGATGCTGATCCTTGACATTAATCACAAATTAATAAATTGTAATCACATACTACATGAATACATGGTATTGTTCACATTTCACAGTTAGATACTCACATATATTTACATTAATCTGAGTAGGTACTGTTCAAATGCAGATAAACAGTAGAATACTTAGGCATTAGTTTCTTGTCTTTAGTCCATATTCTAACCGTGCTCATTCATGTACATTTCTAGCCAGCAGAGGGCAGCAGCAGGCAGCTCTGGGGTATAATGAGTTCTGTTCATGACTAATACATTTGTTTAATCTACAATGCTTATAGCACAGATACATGCTGCACTCACATCTGGACATACAGATTTGAATGTGTTATCCTCATGACAATGTTGATTGATAAGTATTGTTTTATGTGATCATTTTTGAAGGGTGTGTGTGTGAGTGTGTGTGTGTGTGTGTGTGTGTGTGTGTGTGTGTGTGTGTGTGTGTGTGTGTGTGTGTGTGTGGTAATGCCCTGCTCCTTCCTGCTTCTCTTTCTGAGAGCCACTATGAGGAATGAGGTTCCCATCAGAAGCAGCACCAGAATCACACACACAACACTGATCACAGTGGAAGATGGAAATCCTGGAGAGGACACAGAATCATAATCAGTGAACCAATCACATTTAACCTTTATCCTGATCATTCAGAAGTGTCTGATGAAGCTGACAGTATGTGAGTAGTTTCACTCCATGCTGTACAGTCCTGATACAGTGTGTCAGCACCTGTACCAGGAGAGGAAGCTGATGTGTGTTTAGATCCTGAGAATGTGGTTGGTGTGGTGAACTGTGGACTGATGCATGATGATGAATGTGATGATGAGGTTGAAGCGGGAATCTCTGGATGAATAGAAAAATAAACACAAGAGTGACATAATCTGAGTCCATGTTATTATTGGTATAGACTGTGGACAGTGACATGTGTCCAGTGCATCTGTAACATATTTTAATGTATTTGCTTTAGAAGAGAATGTAACAGTTGCTTCAGATGTTGTGCATGGAGTTGCTTATATATTCTGCGGTTGTAAATGATGAAGGTGTTTGTGGTTGTATTTCTGGACAAGCACTGTAAAGCTTAAAGATTACTAAAGTAAAAGGCTATGTGTGTTTTAACAGATTTCTGAACGTGTAATGAAATATGCGGTTCATTTGACTCTCACACTTATGAATGTGTTTAATGCACATCACATTTGCTTTGACATGCTGAATACCGTTAAGTGAAGATACATTTAGCAGAATAAATTAGATGGATACTAATGGTCAACTTCTAATTCAGACTCTTCTCATTTAGAGAGTATTAATTGCTGATCAGACACATGGGTCAGACAGGAGCAGTGAACAAACTGCTCACAACTGCCTACAGACACTAGACTTTACAGTCTTGCATACCTCAAGATTAGAAACATATTAGACAAGTTTAGCATGAACAATTAAACATGATTTCCTCTAGATTGTGAAAACAACAAATATTACACAGGTCATGTTATCTACTCACCTGTAACTCTCAGGTAGATCTGTATACTATAAACGGGGTATCCATGATTAGATTTTCAGTTTGATGTAGCTCCACACCAGTATGTACCAGAGTCCTGCACTGTTACATATCTAATAGTCACAGTCAGGATTTGCTTTTCTCTGTGATCATACAGTGATATGTTTCCCTTAGTTATATGTATCTCTGTCTTATTAACAAATGTTTTATCAGAACAGACAGCAGTGTTCACTCTCTTGCAGAAAAACTTGGGTTCAGTCTTGAAGGATTCTGGGTATTTGCAGCTGATGTTCACACTTCCTCCTAGATAGCAGGTCTTATTGATGGGATTTCCATAGTGCAGCCCTATCAGATCAAAACATTTGCATTTATTAACAATGTTTAATATTTATATTCTAGAACATACCATCCTAATAAAAAAGTAATAATAATAATAATAATAATAATAATAATCAGTGGCACAATGGTGTTATATATGATAACATCTCCCAGGGAATTTCATACAGTGACATACAGAAGGTGCAGAACAAATCAAACCAAGACTAAAACACAGCTGAGAAAAAGGGAAGGATGAATTGAAACAAAATGATCAACTTCAATATGAAGCCATTTCTTACATGGATGTTTGTCATGTCTTTCAGATAAAGGAGAGTCCAAGGATATGGAGTCTATATCAGTGACTGCATGTGCAGGAGGAGGAGTCACCATCAAGTGCAAATATGAGGATGAATACAAAACCAAACTGAAATCTTTCTGTAAGAATGTAACAGATCAGTCATGTTTAGATCAAATAACAACAAATCCAAACAGTACATGGACTCATAAAGACAGATTCTCAATTTGTGATAACAGAAGTGTAGGATTCTTCAGTGTGTTTATCAGAGAGCTGTGTGTAAATGACACTGGAACATACCAGTGTGCTGTTAATGTATCTGATCAACTGCACACCTACACTGAAGTGAAGCTCAATGTAACAGCAGGTTAGTAGCATGTAACATACAATTTTGCCAAAATCACTTCATCAATTAAAACTTTCAGAAATAATAACAATTTTGCCAAACTGTACTTTTGTAAATTACCCTCGATAAGGGCATCTGCTAAATTGCGAAAATATAAATGTATACAGGTTAAGCTAAACTTAATATTTTCATGGGTTTGTAGCTGTAAGGGAAGTGAGACTGATGCAGATCTGATCTCTGAAGCGTTCCTAAAGTGGCATATTTCCCTTTTATTAACATAGCAAATTCTAGAACAAAAGAAACATTAAGAACTATTAATAAATGCAAACATTTTGACCTGAATGTGTATGATTGACAGGCTCATGCTGTGGTAAGACCATCAATGCCTATGTAGGAGAAACTGTGAACATCAGCTGCCATTACCCAGAATCCCACAGGAGTGAACCCAAGCTTTTCTGCAAGAGAGTGGACACTGGTGGCTGTAATTATATAGGATCGGTCAACAAATCAGGAAAAAAAGAAAGTAAAAAAAACATATCACTGTATTATGACAGAGAAAAGCAAAACCTGACTGTGACTATCAGATATGTCATGGTACAGGACTCTGGTGAATACTGGTGTGGAACTACATCAGACTGGATAACTGATCATGGATTCAAGATTTATAGTTCACAGATCTACCTGAGAGTTATAGGTGAGTAAATAACAAGAACTGTGTAATGCTTTATTGTTTTGACAATGCAGAGGCAGCATCTATACATCATTCTAAATTACTTCATTAAAAAATTATTTTAGCAAATCCTAGAGAGTCCAGAATCAGTTGATGCTGTTTAGATGACAGGAACTAAACAAATGTTTTTATCCTTGGGTAGTAAAGGCTGTAAAGTAGTCTAGTGCCTGTAGGTAGCCAAGGCTGTAGTCTAGTGTCTGTAGGTTACCTGGAGACTGTAAAATAGTCTAGTGTCTATAGGTAGACAAGGCTGTAAATTTGACTAGTGTCTGTTTGTAGCCAAGTGTCTTTTGTGTGTTTTATTTGTTCACTGCCCTCCCAACCCATATGACTGATCAACAATATTATAAATGTCTAAATGAGTAGAGTCTGAATTAGCTGTTGAACATTGTTACACTTCCCATCTAATTTACAGTACTAAATTTGTTTTCAAATTTACAACCACCAGCACCAAAATGCAGTTTAAAAGCAACCACATCCACAATATCTGAAGCAACTGTGGATTTCTTTGCCTTGTATGAAGTGAAACTACTCACACACTGTCAGCTTCATCACACACTTCTGAATGATCAGGATAAAGGTTAACTTTGATTGGTTCAGTAATTATGACTCTGTGTCCTCTCCAGGATTTCCATATTCCACTGTGATCAGTGTTGCTTGTGTGAGTCTGGTGCTGCTTCTGATGGGAACCTCATTCCTCATAGTGACTCTCAGAAAGAGAAGCAGGAAGGGGCAGGGTATTACCACACACGCGCACACACACACACACACCCTTCAAAAATGATCACATAAAACAATACTTATCAATCAACATTGTCATGAGGATAACACATTCAGATCTGTATGTGCAGATGTGAGTGCAGCATGTATCTGTGCCGTAAGCATTGTAGATTAAACACATTTATTAGTCATGAACAGAACTGATTAGACCCCAGAGCTGCCTGCTGCTGCCCTCTGCTGGCTAGAAATGGACATGCATGAGCACTGTTAGAATATGAACTAAAGACAATTAACTAATGACTAAGTATTCTACTGTTTATTTGCATTTGAAGAGTACCTACTCAGATTAATGTGAATATCTGTGAGTATTTAACTGTTAAATGTGAACAATACCATGCATCCGTTTAGTATGTGATTACAATTTATTCATTTGTGATTAATGTCAAGAATCAGCATCATCCAAGTGTCAGTCCCTCCAAGACTCCTCACACGACCACTGGGTGAGTCATGAGTTTATCACACATCTATGGGGTGAGTCATGAATGTATTATACATCCATAAGGTAAGTCATGATTGTAGGTCATTAGCAGGCCACTACTGGAACAGGTGCGCACTACATCTGTAATAGAATTATAATACTCTACACATGTAGTAAAATTATAATACACTTGGCATGCAGCCCTCTGGAACCACCATAATGTTTACACCTGCTACTCCTGACACCACCCAATGTTCAAACTGGGGAGTCCAGGGAAACTATAGACACATATTTCATTAATATGACCAAAAATACATTTTTGTACCTCACTTGAATGCAAAGAGTTGTAGACAAAAAAAAAAAAAAAAAACATTCAATCTCATTCATAGACACTGCTGTTAAGGTCACAACATTTTTTTCTCTTTACTCAGGTTCCACTTTCTGACTGTGACAGTGAGATCAAAGACACCAGAAGCCATTTTGTCTCAGACACTGGAGCTCCTACAGTCTACTCTACTGTCAATCTACCCACAAACCCCTCTGATCTCTCCCTAGCTGTTTATGCCCAAACCCAGTTACCCACAAACCCCTGTGATTTTACACACACTGTTTCAGCTAATGCTATAATTCTCTCTGAGAATTCCTCAGTGTGTGACACACAACAGTCAGCAAGGACGTCTGATGAAGCTCTAATTTATACAACAGTGAAGTTTTATAAGAATGCAAACAGTTCTAATGATGCTGTTACCAAGGAGACCTTCAAGAAGGAGGAGGACACTTGTGACTATGCTTCTGTCAAACATGTCACTTGATCAGGTTAGTTTAGCAGTTTATGCTTTTATTTACATCCATTTTACCAAACATAGATTGTATAACTTTCCCTTTCTCTCAAAGGATCTTCCACTTGTATATGTTCATTTGCGCAGGTGTTTTGTTTTCTCATGTTCAGGCTGGTGGGTGAAAGACCAAAGGTTGCCATAGCTTACTTCAAAATGTAAAAAATGACAGATAAAAATGGTGGTGTTCCTTAAATAGAGGGATTTTACATGCTGTAATGGAACAGAAGGCAAACCTTTGTTTTATTGTGTTCTAACAAAACCTCTTTTGTTTTCTTGTGTTCATTCTATGAGTAAATGTCAAATCACTTGTGTAAGTTGCTCTAGATGCCAAAAGCCGTAAATGTAAAATTTACATGTTCAGTTTACTTGAGAGTATTTTACTACAACTTTGCTTATACTGAAACCTCTCAACATCGCTTTACTGAAAGGTTTGAATCTCTCTCTCTCTCTCTCTCTCTCTCTCTCTCTCTCTCTCTCTCTCTCTCTCTCTCTCTTTCTCTCTCAATAAAATTTGGACTTTTTTTTTTTTTTTGCTGGTTCATTAAGTTAAAATACAGACAAAGCATAGAGATAAATGGAGACAGAGAAATGCAGTAAGCTCCAGGAGCTCTGACATGTGTACGAAGTGACTTGGTGTGGTGATGTAACGTGTGACGGTCCGAGTGCCGCAGGGCGTGAGACTTCTTCGACAGGGACGAACATTTAATAACATAAACGACAGCGGCACTCACGTATTACAAACGATAGACATGAACAAGAAACGATTGACGTTAAACAAAAACATAAATACGTTACATTCAGACATTAAATCTACAATGACCAACCACCACAGGACGCCTACTCCCTTGGCGAAGAACGGACTTCCTAGCAGGAGGTGTGTGGACACCCCCTGCACTGCCGCCTGGATCCCAGGATATTGGGGAGAGGACCATGATCGCTGTCCGTGTCTTCTCCGGAGACAGAGTGGAACACCCCCAGGAATTTCTTGGGGGGAGGGGCTAAGGCTGTGGAGCCTGGGCCGAGGAGGATCGAGGGGCACCACGACGACCAGAAAGAGGGCGGTCGCGTGGAGCCAGCGGGACCTCCTAAGCCCTTTAGGGGGAGGGGTCATCCACCACACAGTATGTAGTGCTTGTGCTAGGTGGTATTAATGATGGTTAGATAAACCCTGTTGATCTCCTCAGCTGTTCCCACATGGTAGAGACTTGCAGCCAGAAACAGTGCAGTTCTAAGAACAGACTATGTGACAGTCAATCTTGATGAATGGCCAGTTGAGTCTATAGGCTGAGCTCAGTGATGTCGTGATGACATCTCTCCAGCTCCATATGCAAAATGTCTGTAAAAGAAAGTCACATTTAATTGTTACATATCTTATTATATGTGTATATTTCATATTATAGTGATTTAGTGTCTTTAATAGTACAATAGTATTTTAGTGTAATGTGGCTTAAACCCAGGACACATAGGTGATGACCCCCACACTGTGCTGGGTGAGCTACCACACTTTAATGACGGTGAGCCCATGTGAAAACAGTTAGATCTTAGAATAGGTTAAACAAGAGAAATAATCAAATCCCAGCCATTTTGTTGCGATGCAAACAAGCTCCCGCTAGACTATGGCAGCCATAAAATAACCTGCCCGTATATCGCACTTCAAAGGAATGGAAGACAACAAAATGGGAGGAAAAACTAAACACCATACTGAGTGCAAAAAAAAAAAGGATGCCGCGGGAAGAATGGCAGCCCTGATGCACTGGGGAAAACCAAACTCTGAAACTTCCCAAACAAAACCAGAAAACAAGGAGGAACTTTAGTGGCTAAGGGGAGCCTTGGGAGAGAACCAGACTCGAGAGGGGAAAACTGGAGAAGGGAGGGCACGTGTAAAAACACAGACCCCTTCGCAGAGCAGAAAAGGGATGTAGCACAAGGGCTCACAGACCTCAATACCCAGAGTTACCAGCTAGGCGCTTGGCTCACAACTTTAGCAAAGACCCAACACAGAGTGATTGCAATACTGGGCTTACAAAGATCTAGCCCATCTGTTGGGCATCAAGCCTGATTAGGCGTGTGTCTGACTTGAGACCTCCATCTGGTGGCCGGAGGGGGCCTCAGCCTGGTTACAACCTGGTTACACATAGTGTCTTTAATAGCGTACAAAATTCTTAATAGTGTCTTTAATATTTTACTATTAGTCTTTAATAGTGTCTTAGTGGGTAGACAAGCCCTCACACCCCTTCCACACAATCAAATAGCAAATATAAGTGCACACGCACGCACGCACGCGCACACACGCACACGCACGGACGCACACACACACACAGATAGACAGAAAGAACTCCATTGAATGTTTTGCTGTCCCAGCAGAGTCAATTCCACCAAGTGCAATGGAGGCCAATACTGAAGTGATAAGTCCCTCATTCATAGTGTTACATTTCCTTTTTCTCTGTACTGTGATGGACAGACTTTAATGAGAACTAAAGACAAATACACTGATGCTAATGAGCGGTAGAAATCTGTACATCACAGTTAAACTTGGTTTCAAACCAGGGTGCCACACTGATTTTAAAGCAGTTCACTTCTCCACTGGGACGGACACCTGTAGGTTCTTCTACTTGGAAAAATAAAGTCAGGAAGTTGCACACCATGGGTACAAAACACCAAATCAACAGCCAGTGAAAAGAAAATGAGAAACATAAGTAACAGAAAAATGTTTTTAAATCTATTTAAAAATTTTAAAACAATGAAAGTTTGAGTTTTGTGCACATTAAATTTGGGCTAGGATTTTAAAGTAATGCTCATGAAGATTAATATATTTTGTAATACAGTAGCCGATAACCTGAATTCTCATTTCAGCAGTATTCACACCTGCTGTCTGAATGAGACCCATGTGACAGAAGATTGTGGTATCACATACATTACAGTAGAACTTCAGTGGTGCCTTCTACTGTAATGTAGAAAACAGTAGAAGAAAAACAGAAGAAAATGACAGAAGAAATAAGTGACATGAAGAAAACTAACCTGAAGAAAATACAGTAAAGTGAACAGTGATGTGAAGAAAACTGACCTGAATAAAAAACAGTAAAGTGAACAGTGATGTGAAGAAAACTGACCTGAAGAAAATACAGTGCAGCCTGAAATCACCAGTCACATACAGACAATACAGTTCAGAATGTTTGAGCAGGGACAGATCAACAGACTATGCACACAACGGAATATCAGAAATGATCTCTAATTTTTTAGTCAGGATATTATAGATTCTAACTTGAAGTGCATAACTATTAAAGATCATCCTTACTCTGAGGGAACTTTGAGACCCAGAAGCAGAGCAGAGAAGTGACCACTTTTGGTTTCTGTATGACACAGGTGGCTGGCCATCCAGCAGGAAGGACACGCCCACTTCAGCTCAGGATCACAGCACACAGCTGCTCCGCTCCCAATCGCCTTCATATTAGTCATACTCACCTGTTTCACATTCCGAACCCTCTATGTTTAAACCCACAGGTCCCGGAAGGCACCGCTGCACATTAATGGTCCTATGACTGAAGTATACGACGGAGCTTCACGTTGCCTCATAGGTTATATTCTTGTTTTTGTTCTACACTACGTGTATACGCTATGGACAATAAAGAGCACTTCCTAGCAGCCTCGTCTCTCGCTCCATCTGTGTTGCCACCGTCACACTGTAGAAATGAATAAGCCAATACAAAGTAAGTGAGCAGCTCACCACTTACTGTGAACATATTGAAATTATTAATATAAACATTTTATTACCGTTAAAAAAATTGTGCGACAATGATCAATAAATGATTCAGTTACAAGCAGGGGTGATTCTAGGATTAGAGCTTTAGTGATGCAAAGCACACAATGAGACCAGCACCCCCATCACACACACACACACACACACACACACACACACACACACACACACACACACACACACACACACCTGTACATCATTCCCTCACCTGTGAAGGAAGAACATCTGACTTTTTGGATGTTCTGTACAGCCACCACACCACAGACAGACTGTAACTGGTGTGTGTGCATGAGCGCATGTGATCAGTGCAGCTACTGCACGGCTTCTGGGAGAACAGGGTGGGGGAAGAGTAGGAGAGAGAAAGTGGATCGTATAATTCATGAGTGAAGGGACGATTGCTTTATTTTCATTGTTAATATATTATGTTTAAACCATATGCCTTCTACGGTTTTAACATTTTTTCAGAGACAAACTTCTGATCTACTTAAAGCCCACCTAAACAGAGCATGACTGTTAAATAAAGAAGAATGTAAATTTCCTCCTGAGAAACTATTATATCACTATAAACATCTGAGCACATAAAACTGTGAGAATGACTGAGAATATCACATAAAGCTGATGTCTGAGCTCCCAATCTATAATTGTATGCAGTGTCCACTTGAGGTCTTTTCTTTGGAATAACTGCAGCTGAGGTTTATGGCTCTTCTTACATGCCAGACTTTGTAATGGACTTTCCACAGCATGAGAGTCAATTATGAACAATCTGCATATCCTGCATATCCTGGCACTTAATATGCCAATAAAAGGGACCTACATGAGATATTTTACTATTCTAATATTAATGTGTCTTATAAAATATGAGTTAAAGAGTGTGAGATGGATAAATGAGTGACTCATGTCTCTATATGATGATAAAGTCCTGATTTGCTACATATCTGATGGTCACTGTGAAGATTTGCTTTGTTCTGGTGAGTACTGGTGAGCTGAATCAGACAGATAATCTGATCATGGATATTTGATTTAACTAAAATGTGTGCAAGGTTTACAGCTTTGTTTGTGTTTGAGCCAGTGTTTTTTTCTTTGTAGCTGAAGTCATTCAGTATCTAGATCTCAATTCTGATGGCCATATTTGATGTAAATAATGGAAATAATGCATTACAATGTAAATAATGTGCTTAGAATGTTGTACCGTATTGGCAGCAGCAGTGGGCGGGACTAAACCCTCAGTGGCTCTATTGGCTCTATTGGGTTTCTGTATAAAAGAGATAAGTATTAAAAGTAAGTGAACAGCTCACAGTCACTGCATCCAAAGAAGTAGATGCAGTTACAATACATAATACAGTTACAATGTTTGTTCAAGTTTCCAGGGCAGTAGACTAAAAGGCTTTAGCACATACTGAAATAATGATGTACACAGGAAGTGGTTAAGAACTTTTTACTTTATGTGTTATTAATACAAGGTATGAGATCCAAAGCTATAGTGAAGCTACTTCCTCTATGTCACAATAACTGAGTTTTAAACAGTAGGGCCTGTACATTGAAATGTAAGAGACAGTTTCTGTATGTTATTAGCAGAATAAACTAGCTAATCTAGTTATCTGATATAGTCATGTGGCAGGCACTTTTGAGTTCCAGGCTTACAGAGCTAGTAGCAATCATGTGTGTTCATAATAAATACTGGCTTGGGATACAGTGGACCATATTTAAATAGAAGATCTAATTGGTTAAACACATTCAACAGTTATTTAGGAACTGCAGATGCTGCTAAGCTGACTCTTTTATCCAAAGCAACTTGCAATTATGTTTCAGTACAACTTGAGAGTTAAGGGCCATGTTCAGCAGCCCTGCAATGGCAGGGCTTGAACCAGCACCCTTCCAATTACACAGCAAGTACCTTAATCATCAAGCTACCACTGCCCAAGGTATAGTGATCACTACATAGTTATTCTACTAGTGGTTCAAAGAGGTGGGTGTTGAATAGCTGACACTAATGGAGAGAAGGAGGATTAGGGGCAGGTCTCTCACCCAGCAGCAGGGGGCAGAGTGCCAGGCACTGTCTACAGGGCTGAAACTACTGTTTGGTCAGCATCCCCTAACAGCCTATGATCACTTAGACTTAGCATCATATAAACAAATAAGATACTAGATTAATGTAAACATGGTGGTGTGGAACAAACCATCATTTCTTGGTTATTGGTTAAAATGGTTAAAATGGGAGATAAGGCCAGTGAAATTCCAATTCTTCTTCCTCCTCTGCTTATCTATAATATAATTGTATTTTAGCATTCTAGAAATACACAAATATAAGCAAATAATCACTGTCACACCTAGTACCACAGAAAAGGCTTGAACACAAGACTCAGATACATAAAGGAAGTCAAGCCCAGACTGTCTCTACTGTCTTGGTAAAGTAGAGAAGGGTGGAGTGCAGGGTGTATGGGATGGAGAACTCATCCTGGTCTACATCTCTTCATGACAGTAAGAATTTTACTACAACTTTGCTTATACTCATAAACCTCTCAACACCTATTTGCTGAAAGGTTTAAAGTTTAATTCTTAAATATTGATTTTCATATCTGAGATCAGATGCAGTGTGAAGATGAGAAGAATCTTCATTCTGAGTTCAGCTTTATGTCTACTGACTCCAACTCCTACATAAGATGTGTGTTAGAGATTGTGTGTGTCTGTCTATGTAGGTCCCTGCCCCTGTATCTGGGCTTACTAAATCTGTCCATCTTCTTATGGCTTAACTCATATGAAAAAAAACCTCATTTCTATTTTTGCGGGCAGTGAAAAATAGAATGGTATTAATAGAATGGCCTTTGAGGTCAAATTATTATCATCAGTACTGAAAAATTGCCCAAGGACCAATCTGGATTTAAATCTTGATTCTCAACCCAGCTGTTTTCATAGAGAATATAGAGTGCATCTGGAAAGTATTCACAGCACTTGCCTTTTGCCAGATTTTGTTATGTTACAGCATTATTCCAAAATGGATTAAATTCATTTTTTCCCTCATAATTCTACACACAATACCCCATAATGACAAAGTGAAAAAAAGTTAATTTGGAATTTTTGCAAATTTATTTTTTTTTAAAAATCACATGTACATAAGTATTCACAGCCTTAGCCATGACACCTTAATAGAAATGAAGCCTTTATACCAAGATAGAGCTAGTACCAGAGTAAGAGCTACACAGACTATAGTTACCCCACCACCCACAAATTAAAACTAATAATAATAATAATAATAATAATAACCTGTAATAATAACCTGCTGTACTGTACTAGGATTTATTCTATGAGTAAATGACAAAGCACTTTTGTAAGTCGCTCTAGATAAGAGCATCTGCTATATGCCGCAAATGTAAATGTAATAATAATAATAATAATAATAATAAATGTCCTGGAGTGCAGTCAAGTGGAGGTGATAACCCATCAACATGGTTATGTGTCTAATAAAGTGACCACTAAATGTATGTACAATGTAAATGTACAAAGATTAAAACAATGACCTTAAGCCTCCTACTATGGAGAGAGAAACATGCATCTAAAACTACTTTTGTTCTCTCTCTCTCTCTCTCAATAAAATTTGGATATTTTTTTTTGCTGGTTCATTATGTTAAAATGCAGACAAAATGTAGAGATAAATGGAGACAGAGAAATACAGTAAGCTCCAGGAGCTCTGATGTGTGTGTGAAGTGACTTGGTGTGGTGAACCCTCACTGCCTCTATGCCAAAGCTCTCCCACATTTCAACACACACACACACACACACACACACACACACACACACACACACACACACACACACGGACACTTCTAAGATTTATCAGTTGCTAAAATTTTTTATGCTAATAAAACTCTTATATTAATAATATTAATAAGTACACTGTTTGTTAAAGTTTCCAGGGCAGATGATTAAATATTTAAAGCACATACTGAAAATTACACAGAATATTACACAGTGTAAACTCTGCTTGATCAATACACAGAGAGTGATTAAAAGTGGTCAGTGTAGGATAGGGGACACTAAATGAATTCTTACTATTAGAATATATAAATATTCTAAACATTGATACTATCCTGCTAAATAATACCTCAACAAGAATATAGAAATATAAACAAATAATCACTGTGAATATAAATAGCTTCAATTGGACCAAGTAGGCAAGTAGTTTATTAATGGTTCATATACAGTGATGTGAAAAAGTGTTTGCCCCCTTCCTGATATCTTATTTTTTTGCATGTTTGTCACACTTAAATGTTTCAGATCATCAAACAAATTAAAATATTAGACAAAGATAACACAAGTAAACACAAAATGCAGTTTTTAAATTACGGTTTTTATTATTAAGGGAAGAAAATCCAAACATACATGACCGTGTGTGAAAAAGTGATTGCCCCCCTGTTAAAACATTAAACTGTGGTTTATCACGTCTTTGGAAAGCTGAGTTCAATTTCTCTAGCCACACCCAGGCCTGATTACTGTCACACCTGTTTTCAATCAAGAAATCACTTAAATAGGACCTGCCTGACAAAGTGAAATAGACCAAAAGATCCTCAAATGCTACAAATCATGCTACGATCCAAAGAAATTCAGGAACAAATAAGATACAAAGTAATTGAGATCTATCAGTCTGGAAAAGGTTATAAAGCTATTTTTAAAGCTTTGGGACTCCAGCGAACCACAGTGAGAGCCATTATCCACAAATTGCGAAAACATGGAACAGTGATGAACCTTCCCAGGAGTGGCCGGCTGACAAAAATTACCCCAAGAGCGCAGTGACGACTCATCGAAGAGGTCACAAAAGACCCCACAACAACATCCAAAGAACTGCAGGCACCAGCATTATCACAGTATAGGAGGGTCAGATCCCACATCTTTCTGTATTCAAGAGTAGCTGCTGTTTTTGTGCATTAAATAAGGTTGTAGTTTATATAATTTATGCATCTGTGGGAGTTTATGGTGTTCAGGGTAGGGGCACAAAACCTACACACACATGGAAGCATTCAAGAGCTTGGTGTGAGGATGGTCTCGTCAGGAACTTGGAGAGAAATGTCAAAACATTGAATGTGAGAGCTCTGAACATAAAGTATCCTGCTAAGTTAGAAGAAAACAACCATGTGATCACCCCAAAAACCCAAATCTGTTTATATATATACATATACTCTCATCATTCTAGAGCAAGATCCTAGTTTGCCCTTTCCCTCCACTCTGTGTACTGCTTTCACACCAGCTTTGAGTCTGGAAAGCCTATCTAGCTAGGGTTTGAAACCCAACTATCTAGATTGCATTGAAAAATAAGTTTATTCATCAAGTTCAATAAGTTTCTAAATGTGAAACAGGTATTAGATCAGGTTCTTTTGCAATGCAGTTTTTTCACAATCCACAAAGTTAGGCATTTGTATTTAAGCCTTTAGTTTACTTTTGATCCTGATAGAAAAAATATAAAATATTGGAATATTAGGCCCACACCTAGTTCATTCTCCATTAAGAATGACAAACCAAACTGGCTCTTTTGTCTTTCTCATATTTCTGTTCATTTATAGTTTGTTTGTTTGGTTGGTTGGTATTTTTTTAATTTGCTCAATGTTTAAATATAATACTTTAGAGTAACATATTTCATTTTTTTAAATATATATTTTATAATGTGTTCCTTTGAGCTCAACACTACCACAAACTTCAAAAGATTACACAGATGACTTACTGACTTTGTGTGATGCTCTCCTAGAACAGATGAGAAAGAAATGGCAGAAGATATGTAGCTAAAACCTTTTACTAGCACTGTTTTCATTCACTGCATCTGAACATTGTATTGTTGGGCTTTATTTGTTCAGGAAATTCGGTAGTCTATCAATGTTTATTGTCTAAACATACTTTTTTAATTGTCTTTTTTAAAATTAGAAATTACATAACGTATTTACTGAAGTGTGATTCAAACTCATGCATGATAATACTCTATAGTCTAGGAAAATGTCAGGAAATAAACAGGTGATATACATATACAATGTGAATCATATACAATGTGAATTAAATGTAAAGATATTTTTTGCCCTGTCAAAACACGAAAGAATCCTCTGCAGATTCAGTACAAAAGCCAAGCCAGTAGATCAAACATGATCCAACTATAGATGACCCATTGTGCCATCTAGCGTGTCGTAGTTTTACTAAGCTACTGTCACAAATGGCCACCCTCCTGGTGCCACTGTTTCTTTAGTTTCCCTGTCATGTCTGTTTTGCTTTACTTCCTTGTTCCGCTCCTTGTTTTCATTTTCATTTTTTGTTCACTGCTGGTGGAGTTTGTTAGATGCAGACCTTTTTATTTACGGCGGGAATTCACCTCCATGTTTATAATCGCGCTGTACATTCACCCAGCTCGAGCACACAAGAGGCTCTCCAGGAGCTGTATGGAGCGATTAGTGAACTGCAGAACGTTCACCCAGGCGGACTGTTTATTGTTGCCAGAGATTTCAACCACACAAGTCTCAAGTCAGTACTGTCTAAATTCCATCAACATGTGAACTTTGCAACGAGAGGAGCAAACGTGCTGGATCTCATTTACACCAACATCTTTAGGGCGTACCGGGCGGAGCCCCTCCCCCACCTCAGATACTCTGAGCACATGCCTGTAATGTTGATTCCTGCATATAGACCGATCGTCAGATGCTCGAAACCACTTCTGAAGCAGGTGAGAACCTGGTCAGCAGGAGCCATCTTTGCTCTTCAGGACTGTTTTGAGCAGATCACATGAATCACATTCAAGGAGGCTGCTACTGATGGTGACGCTGTTAACCTGGAGGAGTATACAGCATCAGTGACTGGCTACATCAGCAAGTGCATTGATATTACTGTCTCTAAGACCATCATCACTCGCCCCAACCAGAAGTCATGGATGACTGCTGAGGACCCGCAACTCAGCCTTCAGGGCAGGTGACAAAGAGGCTCTTAGAAAAGTGAGAGCCAAACTGTCACGTGCGATCAGGGAAGCAAAGCGTGTACCCACACAGAGGATCCATGGACACTTCAGAGACACTGGTGACACACAGCGCATGTGGGAGGGTATTCAGGCCATTACTAACTACAGGGAAACATCACTTTCCTCTGATGGTGATTACTCCCTCCCAGATGCACTGAATGACTTCTATGCACAGTTTGAAGCACAGAACAATGTTGCAGTGGCAAAGTCCATTCCTCCGTAAAAATGACCAGGTGCTGTGCCTGACTGTGCAAGCTACTGGACCAGACAACATCCCAGGTCGTGTGCTCAGAGAATGTGCTGACCAGCTTGCAGATGTCCTGACAGACATCTTCAATATCTCTCTGAGCTGCACTGATGTCCCAACATGCTTCAAGATTACCACCTGCTTACCATCATTGGCTCCTCAGTGGAGAAGGTCAAGAACACCAAGTTCCTTGGTGTTCACTTAGCGGAGAACCTCACCTGGACCCTGAACACCAGTTCCATTACCAAGAGAGCCCAGCCACGTCTTTACTTTCTTCGGAAGCTGAGGGAAGCCCATCTCCCATCACCCATCCTCACTACCTTCTCTAGAGGTACTATAGAGAACATCCTGAGCAGCTGCATCACTACCTGGTTTGGGAAAATTCATTTTTGGAGGCATAGTAAGGTCACTAGTGTCTGTAGTTTCCTTGCTTTGCCCAGTTTGAACACCGTGCGGTGTCAGAGGTAGCAAGTGTAAATACAGTATAAGGGAGCAACAGGCACTGTCATGAGAAATGCACTAGAAACTGGACTGGAGACACATTTGGAGGAAATGTTTTTTTTTTAATTATTATTATTTTTATTTTTTTTTACATTTTTATGTTTGTCTGAAATCTTAAAGCTAAATCTGTTTAAAATTATTATTTTTTAAATTTAAATAATAAAGACATGCAGATTTAAATTTCTTGTAGCCTGTATGTAACCATGCTCACACACATCAGGCCTCCTTGTGACTGTGCTAGAAAAGGCATTGTAATTCTATTACAGGTGTAGGCCTGCTAATGACCCACAGTCATGACTCACCCCATGGCTGTGTGATAGTTATGACTCATCCCATAGATGTGTGATACAGTCATGACTCACCCCATGGCTGTGTGAGGAGTCTTGGACGGACTGGCCTTTGGACGATGCTGAGAAGGAATTAAGGAATTAATCACAAATGAATAAATTAAATAATAAAATGTTACATGAATACATGTTATTGTTCACATTAAGCACTTCAACTGTAGATACTATTCAAATGCAGATAAACAGTGGAATACATAGGCTTTAGTTTATTGTCTTTATTCTATATTTTAACAGTGCTCGTTCATGTCCATTTCTAGCCAGCAGAGGGAAGCAGCAGGCAGCTCTGGGGTCTAATGAGTTCTGTTCATGACTAATAAATGTGTTTAATCTACAATGCTTACAGAACAGAAAAATGCTGCACTCACATCTGGACATACAGATTTGAACGTGTTATCCTCATGTTGATTGATAAGTATTATTGCTTTGTGTGATCATTTTTTAAGGGTGTGTGTGTGTGTGTGTGTGTGTGTGTGTGTGTGTGTGTGTGTGTGTGTAGTAATACCCTGCTCCTTTCTGCTTCTCTTTCTGAGAGTCACTATGAGGAATGAGGTTCCCATCAGAAGCAGCACCAGACTCACACACGCAACACTGATCACAGTGGAATATGGAAATCCTGGAGAGGACACAGAGTCATAATTACTGAACCAATCAAAGTTAACCTTTATCCTGAACATTCAGAAGTGTCTGATGAAGCTGACAGTGTGTGAGTAGTTTCACTCCATGCTGTACAGTCCACTGAGTGTCAGCACCTGTATCAGGAGAGGAAGCTCCTGAGGATGTGGTTGGTTTGGTGAACTGTGGACTGATGTGTGATGATGAATGTGGTGATGAGGCTGAAACTGGACTCTCTGGTTAAATAGAAAAATAAACACAGGGGTGACAGATTATTATAATGTTATTGATATAGATTGTTGACAGTGACACGTGTCCAGTGTGTCTGTGGCATGCTTTAATTTCATACATGGCAAAGAAATCCACAGTTGCTTCAGATAGTGTGGATGTGGTTGCTTTTAAACTCTGCATTTTGGTGCTAATGGTTGTAAATTTGAAAACAAATTTAGTGCTGTAAATTAGATGGGAAGTGTAACAATGTTCAACAGCTAATTCAGACTCTACTCATTTAGACAGTTATAATATTGTTGATCAGTCATATGGGTTGGGAGGGCAGTGAACAAATAAAACACACAAAAGACACTTGGCTACAAACAGACACTAGTCAAATTTACAGCCTTGTCTACCTATAGACACTAGACTATTTTACAGTCTCCAGGTAACCTACAGAC
The DNA here is from genome assembly GCF_041902795.1 of Electrophorus electricus. Classification (NCBI taxonomy): domain Eukaryota; kingdom Metazoa; phylum Chordata; class Actinopteri; order Gymnotiformes; family Gymnotidae; genus Electrophorus; species Electrophorus electricus. The sequence continues at coordinate 2,909,618 of NC_137514.1, read as the reverse complement.
ACTAGACTACAGCCTTGGCTACCTACAGGCACTAGACTACTTTACAGCCTTTACTACCCAAGGATAAAAACATTTGTTTAGTTCCTGTCATCTAAACAGCATCAACTGATTCTGGACTCTCTAGGATTTGCTAAAATAGTTTTTTAATTAAGTAATTTAGAATGATGTATAGATGTTGCCTCTGCATTGTCAAAACAATAAAGCATTACACAGTTCTTGTTATTTACTCACCTATAACTCTCAGGTAGATCTGTGAACTATAAATCTTGAATCCACGATCAGTTATCCAGTTTGATGTAGTTCCACACCAGTATTCACCAGAGTCCTGAACCGTGACATATCTGATAGTCACAGTCAGGTTTTGCTTTTCTCTGTCATAATACAGTGATATGTTTCTTTTAGTTTCTGGTTTTCCTGATTTGTTGACCGATCCTATATAATTACAGCCACCAGTGTCCACTCTCTTGCAGAAAAGCTTGGGTTCACTCCTGTGGGATTCTGGGTAATGGCAGCTGATGTTCACAGTTTCTCCTACATAGGCATTGATGGTCTTACCACAGCATGAGTCTGTCAATCATACGCATTCAGGTCAAAACGTTTGCATTTTTTAATAGTTCTTAATTTTTCTTTTGTTCTAGGATTTGCTATGTTAATAAAAGGGAAATATGCCACTTTAGGAACACTTCAGAGATCAGATCTGCATCAGCCTCACTTCCCTTACAGCTACAAACGTATGAAAGTATCAAGTTTATCTTAACCTGTATACATTTATATTTTCAGCATTTAGCAGATGCCCTTATCGAGGGTGATTTACAAAAGTACAGTTTGGCAAAATTGTTATTATTTCTGAAAGCTTTAATTGATGAAGTGATTTTGGCAAAATTGTATGTTACATGCTACTAACCTGCTGTTACATTGAGCTTCACTTCAGTGTAGGCGTGCAGTTGATCAGATACATTAACAGCACACTGGTATGTTCCAGTGTCATTTACACTCAGCTCTCTGATAAACACATTAAAGAATCCTGCACTTCTGTTATCACGAATTGAGAATCTGTCTTTATGAGTCCACGTACTGTTTGGATTTGTTGTTATTTGATCTAAACATGACTGATCTGTTACATTCTTACAGAAAGATTTCAGTTTGGTTTTGTATTCATCCTCATATTTGCACTTGATGGTGACTCCTCCTCCTCCACATGCAGTCACTGATCTAGACACCACATCCTTGGACTCTCCTGTATCTGAAAGACATGACAAACATCCATGTAAGCAATGGCTTCATATTGAAGTTGATCATTTTGTTTCAATTCATCCTTCCCCTTTTCTCAGCTGTGTTTTAGTCTTGGTTTGATTTGTTCTGCACCTTCTGTATGTCACTGTATGAAATTCCCTGGGAGATGTTATCAGTTATAACACCATTATACCACTGATCATCAGTACTGCAACATGTGTTTGAGGGGTGTGATCTTAAATGGGATGATTACAATGTCACTGTAATGGGGCTCAAACCCAGGACAGAGAGGTGATGATCCTGACACTGCTGGGTGAGTTACCACACTTCAATGAAGGTGGGCCCGTGTTCAAAACAGTTAGATCTTAGAACAGGTAAAACAAGAGAAGTAAAAAAACAACAACAGTAGGGAATCTAACCCCGACCACTTTGTTGCAAAGCAAACGAGCTCCCGCTAGACTAAAATAACCTGCGCGTATATATCGCACTTCACAGGAATGGAGGATGACAAAACAGGAGGAAAAACTAAACACCATGCTGAGCGTGGACAAATGGAAAACAAAGGATGCCACAGGAAGAATGGTAGCCCCGATGCACTGGGGAAAACCAAATTCTGAAACTTCCCAAACAAAAAACAGAAAACAGGGAGGAATGTTAGTGGCTAAGGGGAGCCTTGGGAGAGAACCAGACTCGAGAGGGGAAAACTGGAGAAGGGAGGGGACATGTAAAAACACAGACAACCCTTACAGCGCAGAAGAGAGGTGTAGCACAAGGGCTCACAGACCTCCATACCCAGAGTTACTGGCTAGGAGCTTGGATCAAAACTTTAGCAAAGACCCAACACTGAGTGACTGTGTCACTGGGCTTATATAGATCTACCCCAGCTGTTGGGCATCAAGCCTGATTAGTAGTGTGCCTGGTGCCAACCCTTACAGTCACACTGTCATAAGGACACTCAGGACTTCTGTGGTTCAGAAACTCCAGTGGCTCAGAGACTTCCAAGTAAAAGTGGAAAAAAAAATATATATTTTTTTTATTTCTATGAGGTTTTTGTGGTTACCCATATTTAAAATTAATTCTGTCACTGTTCTATTGCTTCATCTTCAGAAACTGTACTGCTGTAGTGTCACCCATGGGTCTGTTGTTGCTAACACAAGGATTGCTCTTTCCTGTAGATGTTACTCACAGCTATCAAGAGGAAGTGAGCTCCAGCTGCTGCTGGATTCAGCACTTACTCATTTTTGTTGTCCTGTCGTAACCTACAGCTGTTTGGCAACATGCCAATATCATATTTCTAAAAAGGTGAAAGGTTAGAGGATCTTCCCATTTGAGTTTTATTTAGTAATATGCTGGTTATAATTTAAATGTGTGCTTCACTTTAGAACAAATGTGACTACGAGTATACATCAGCTCCACACTGGTACATTTTATTGACTTCCACAATGAGGCCTCTGATCTTCCTGTTTTACACATTTCAAAATGCATTTCTGATTCAGTCAACACACAGTGGCAATGAACTGCTAATCAAACTATCTTTGAGTTTGTGTTAACTCTTTAAGTCTCATCTTTGCACTTCATGGCGACTCCCAAAAATCCAGTTACGTTTGTTGAGATCCCAGTAAGATCTAAAAATTCACCAAAACTGACCATCTAAACAAAGACTATATTTGACCCTGCTGATAATAATGATTAAAGGTTGATTTTCATACCTGAGATCACATGCAGTGTGAAGATGAGAAGAATCTTCATTCTGAGTTCAGCTTTATGTTTACTGCCTCCAACTCCTAGATTAGATGTGTGATAGAGATTGTGTGTGTCTGTCTATGTAGGTCCCTGCCCCTGTATCTGGGCTTACTAACTCTGTTCATCTTCTTAACTCATATGACTCATTAACTCATATGAAAAAAAACCCTCATTTCTATTTTTGAGGGTGATGAAAATAGAATGGCCTTAAGCCTCCTACTATGGAAAGAGAAACATGCATCTAAAACTATTTTTGTTCTCTCTCTCTCTCTCTCTCTCTCTCTCTCTCTCTCTCTCTCTCTCTCTCTCTCTCTCGCAGCTCGGCAGTCAAAGGGACTTGTCCCTCCACATTTGCGCACCCTGTCATGAAGAGATGTAGACCAGGATGAGTTCTCCATCCCACACACCCTGCACTCCACCCTTCTCTACTTTACCAAGACAGTAGAGACAGTCTGGGTTTGACTGCCTTTATGTATCTGAGTCTTGTGTTCATGCCTTTTCTGTGGTTCTGGGTGTGACAGTGATTATTTACTTATATTTTTGTATTTCTAGAATGCTAGAATACATTTATATTATAAATAAGCAGAGGAGGAAGAAGAACTGGAATTTCATTGGCCTCATCCCCCATTTTAACCATTTTAACCAATAACAGTTTTAATCATAGAAATGATGGTTTGTTCCACACCACCATGTTTACACTAATCTAGTGTCTTATTTTACTATATGATGCTAAGTCTAAGTGATCATAGGCTGTTAGGGGATGCTGTCCAAACAGTAGTTTCAGCCCTGTAGACAGTGCCTGGCACTCTGCCCACTGCTGCTGGGTGAGAGACCTCAGTGGTAGCTTTCTGGTTAAGGTAATTGATGTTTCATTGGAAGGTTGCTGATTCAAGCCCTGACATTGTTGGGCCTCTGATCAAGGCCATTAACTCTCAATTGCTCAAGTTGTACTCAGTCATAACTGTAAATTGCTTTGGATAAAAGAGTCAGCTCAATGCTATTAATATACAATAGTGTCTGAAGTTCCTAAGTGAATGATGAATGTGTTTAACCAAATAGATCTTCTATATAAATATGGTCCACTGTATCCCAAGCCAGTATTTATTATGATTGCTACTAGCTCTGTAAGCCTGGACCTCAAAACTGCCTGCCACACCACTATTTCAGACAACTAGACTAGCTAGTTAATTGTGCTAATAACATGCCGAAACTGTCTCTTACATTTCAATGTATAGGCCCTACTGTTTAAAACTCAGTTATTGCGACATAGAGGAAGTAGCTTCGCTATAGCTTTGGATCTCATACCTTGTATTAATAACACATACAGTAAAAAGTTCTTAACCACTTCCTGTGTAAATCATTATTTCATATCTGCTGCAGCCCTTTAGTCTACTGCCCTGGAAACTTGAACAAACATTGTACTCATTAATATTATGATGTATTGTAACTGCATCTACTTCTTTGGATGCTGTGAGCTGCTAACTTACTTTTAATACCTATCTCCTTCATACAGAAACCCAAAAAGCCATGCAGTGATTATTAATAATTAATAATTGTTATTTGATTAGAATATTTATCAGATTGTTCATAATTGACCCTCATGCTGTGGAAAGTCCATTAGAAAGTCTGGCATGTAAGAAGAGCCGTAAGCCTCAGCTGCAGTTATTCCAAAGAAAAGACCCCAAGTGGACACTGCATACAATTATAGATTGGGAGCTCAGACATCAGCTTTACGTGATATTCTCAGTCATTCTCACAGTTTTATGTGTTCAGATGTTTGCAGTGACATACTAGTTTCTCAGGAGGAAATTTACAGTCTTCTTTACTTAACAGTCATGCTCCGCTTAGGTGGGCTTTAAGTAGATCAGAAGTTTGTCTCTGGAAAAAAATGTTAAAACCGTAGAAGGTATATGGTTTAAACATAATATATTAACAATGAAAATAAAGCAATCGTCCCTTCACTCGTGAATTATATGATCCACTTTCTCTCTCCTACTCTTCCCCCGCCCTGTTCTCCCAGAAGCCGTGCAGTAGCTGCACTGATCACATGCGCTCATGCACACAGCAGTGCCAGTTACAGTCTGTGTGTCTGTGGTGTGGTGGCTGTACAGAACATCCAAAAAGTCAGATGTTCTTCCTTCACAGGTGAGGGAATGATGTACAGGTGTGTGTGTGTGTGTGTGTGTGTGTGTGTGTGTGTGTGTGTGTGTGTGTGTGTGTGTGTGTGTGTGTGAGATGGGGGTGCTGGTCTCATTGTGTGCTTTGCATCACTAAAGCTCTAATCCTAGAATCACCCCTGCTTGTAACTGAATCATTTATTGATCATTGTAACTTACTAGCTTTGTGCTCTAGATGGCAGTATAGACTTTCTTGCTCAGAACAGCACAGGCTTCGTGACAAACACAGGCCAGCTGGCTTTATATTCTTTTAAATAAAATGTATGATTCTTATTGTGGGTTTGGGAAGCATTCAAACGATCCAGGCAGAATCCAAACACGAGTCCTCCTTGAAGGTCTCCCTGGTCACAGCATCATTAAAACTGTCTGCATTCTCAAAACTTCACTGATGTATTAGTTGGAGCTTCTGCAGACAACCCTTCTGACTGATGTGTATCACCCACTGAGGAATCAGAAAGAAGTGTGGGTAATTGAGCCCTACAATAAGTGTCCTGATCAGGAGAGTTTGATGGTAGTGAAACAGTATCAGAAACAGTATGTGTAAGATCACAGAGGTTTGTGGGTAATTGGACTTGGTCATAAACAGCTTGAAAGGGGCCAGAAGGGTTTGTGGGTAGACTGACAGTAGAGTAGACTGTAGGAGCTCTAGTGTCTGAGACAGAATGTCTTCTGGTGTCTTACACACTAGTTCGGTATATGTGATGCATATGGTGTGAACTGCTATGACGAGTTTACCAAATAAATAGATTCGGAAGGTTTATATTATGGAGACAAAGAAGACTCCACTAAAACCTATAAAATGGATAAAAAGGGAACACCTTTTGGAAAGAAAAATGAAATTCAGTAAATGCGAAAGAATGAAGATGGTCCCTCATCATTGCAAAGATCGTTACATGATGGTAAGTAAACTTGAATTTATTTTGGAAATACTAATTTAGCATACAAGTTCATAATATAAGTATTGCGGTTGAAAGCAGTATTATTTGCAGTATTATACATTTAGTGGTCACTTTATTAGACACATAACTATGTTGATGGGGTTATCCCCTCCATTTGACTGCACTCCAGGGCCTTTATTATTATTATTATTATTATTATTATTATTATATTTACATTTACGGCATTTAGCAGACGCTCTTATCCAGAGCGACTTACAAAAGTGCTTTGTCATTTACTCATAGAATATATCCTAGTACAGTAGAGCAGGTTATTATTATTATTATTATTATTATTATTATTATTATTATTATTATTATTATTATTATTATTATATTTGTTTTAATTTGTGGGTGGTGGGGTAACTATAATCTATGTAGCTCTTATTCTGGCACTAGGTCTATCTTGGTATCAAGGCTACAGTTCTATTAATATCTTGTGTCTTTCTGGGGGAATAACTGTAATATTATTTAAAATTGTTGGCTACATTTTACTATAGAGGTGGTGGGGGTACTCCTAACTTCAGGTAGGGTGTCACAGTACACTCCCCCTCCAACTGATCATGTGGAATGGCCCAGTTCACTATTGACTGTATTCATTGTGACTTGTTTGTAACCACACCCACTTGTTAGCACATTCTTTTCATTTATACATGCACTTGTGTGCATGTAGTTCACTTGGTCATTGGTACATGTTACATGTTCACACTGCACTAGTTACATGTGAGTGCTGTTAACATTTATTGTGTAATTCTTATATTTATAGCATTTAGCAGACACTTTTATCCAAAGCAACTTATAATTATGACTACAGTTTGAGGGTCAAGGGCCCAACAGTGGCAAATTGGCAGTGGTGGGGCTTGAATTGTCAACCCTCTGATTAGCCAACTACCTTAACCACTGAACCACCACTGCCCCCTCTACAATAATACACTCTGGCTGTCACACAGAGGCTACAGATTGTTCACGTGGTCTATTTATGACACTTTACTCTTTACCGTAGTTTGCCAGTGGTCACCTAACATAGTGGTAATATACAATGCTCTCATCATGCTATTACTTTGAAACAGATTCATGAATTCTAAATTGATTTTCATCCAGAAGAGCATGCCAGAGGTGATTTTGGCAACACCTGGAGGAGGAGAACATGAGTTTTTGGAGGCTTAGAGATCAATAATAATTCTAGAAGACCTGTTCTGTGACTGGGGAAAAGCAGATCTTTCTAATGGTCATAAATGAACAGCATATTGAGCGGACCTGGAAAACATTCAAACATGAGGTATGTGCAAAGATTAGGAGCATACTGTCTTCACATGATGCAGAGAACCTAGTCCATGCAGTCATCACTTCTAGATTGGACTACTGTAATGCCTCACTATCTGGTTGTACCAAGAAGTGCATAAACAAGCTGCAGAATAAGAATGTACTGCAGGGGCAGAGCCTTTTCCTATAATTCTCCCATATTATGGAATATTATTATGGCATTGGGTAATTGAGCCATACAATAAGTGTCCTGATCAGGAGAGCTTGATGGTAGTGGAGCAGTAGCAGAAACAGCATATGAAAAATTACAGGGGTTTGTGGATAAATGGGTGTTGGCATAAACAGTTTGGGAGGAATCACAGGGGTTTGTGGATAGATTGACAGTAGAGTAGGCTGTAGGAGCTCCAGCATCTGAGACAGAATGACTTCTGGTGTCTTTAATCTCCTCACTGTCACAGACAGAAAGTGGAACCTGAGTGAAGAGAAAAAGAAAACAATTTTACAACCATATATTGTTTTTTTCAGTATATCCTCTCTTATATACATGTATATCTGAAGATTCCATGGAGTAACTGCAGTGTACTATAGTAAAATATGTAGAAGTAGTCAAAATTGCAGTGAAGTACTCAAGGTTTCCAGGAAAACAGGAAGTTTCAGAGATCCTTCATCAGCTGTGCTAGAAAAGTGCTTATTTTTCTTTGAGTTTCAAAAACAGATGAAAACAGTAGAACTACTGGAACAGTTGTTCCTCCTGCCTATTTAAACCACAATTAAGTTGTCACCATCCCCAGTGTAAATGCTACAGAACTGGATATGATACATGCAGTAAAATACAAACGCAGTGGGTGTAAACAAACGAGGCCCAAAAACATGGTCACAAGACAGTCACACATCAGCAGCAGGTTGAGGGATACACAATACACAAAAGAGCAGTGACAAAAACATCAGAGAGGGAAATACTAATACAAGCGTCAAAAAACAAAAACAGGTCAGCACACGGGAAAGGCAAAAAAACAGAGAAATCAGGAGGTCCTGAACGAGGAAGTGGGTTGTGATTGGTGGAGTTGCAGGTTCGGCAGGGAGCACACAGTGATTTAGAATCAAATTGTCTTTAGAGATCTGTATTATCAGACCTAAAATTTGTACCTATAAAGCCTCCTACTAATGAATGTAAGTCCATTACTGGCATACATTTCTTGGCTATATAATCATATTTTAATAAAGACTATTTATTAATATATGCAAAAAGGTTATTGGTAACATACATTTCAATAAACCAACTAAAAGGTTAATCTACCAAAGGAGTAATACTCTGCACTTAAAAATTTAAACAAATGGAGTGATATTATTAAGTGATATGGGTATTATTGTTCAACATCTTTGGATAGCTGTGGATTTCCTAAGGGAGTCATAGATGATGCCTTTGCTTGTGATTTACCTGTTCAGAGAATGGATGCACTGACCAGTATCAGTCTACTGTTGGAGCCAAATTCAATATGTATTATAATGGTTTAGTATATATTACAAATATAAAAGTTTATCATAAGTTAGTATATATTTCAAGAAGTATTATAATGTATATATTTTTTTGTTTTCCTACTGGACCTGCAATACATTAATCAGTTTGTTTGGCCAAGATGAGATTATCTTACATCAGATCTGGCAGTGTAGTTACTTGCTATCACTAACTAGTTCACCTACACACTGGTCACTGCTTAGTCAGCCTGTGTGTCACTCTAAAGTGTAGAGTGTATATATATATATATATATATATATATATATATGAATATTATATATATATATAATATATATATATATATATATATATATATATATATATATATATATATATATATATGTGTGTGTATATATATATATATATATATATATATATATATATATATATATATATATATCCACTATTTCAGTGTAGAAGATACAGATGCTGCAGAGCATGTTTGACTGGGAGAAGATTATGTACAATATGTACCACTGGCAGGTAGTGGAAGTGTCTGATATGGAGAAATGCTGAAGTGCAGAAGAAAGAGCTGGAGGGTGAAGGCAACAGTGGTTCCCGTGGTAATCGGAGCACTAGGGGCTGTGACCCCAAAACTGCGAGACTAGCTCCAACAGATCCCAGGAACAACATCTGAGACCTCGGTCCAGAAGTGTGCAGTCCTGGGAATAGCTAAGATACTATGCAGGACTCTCAAACTACCAGGCCTCTGGCAGAGGACCCGAGCTTGAAGGAAAACCACCCAGAGGGTGAGCAGGGAATTGTGTATGAACAATGTAACACAAATAATAATAGTGTAATATACAATATTCTTTTTTTTTTTTTTTTTTTTTTTGCTGTTTTTTTAATTGCATTTGTTGTTGGCAGTGGTAGCTTAGTAATTAAGGTACTTGACTTGCAATTGGAAGGTTGCTGTTTCAAGCCCCACCACTATCAATTTGCCACTGTTGGGCCTCTGAGCAAGGCCCTTAACCCTCAATGGCTCATGTTGTGCTCAGTCAGAACCGTAAGTCGCTTTGTTTAAAAGGGTCAGCTAAATGCCGTGAAAGTTGTCTCTTCTTTCAATGCCATTCAGAGTTTGAACACTAGATAGTGTCAAGAGCAGCAGGTTTACATAGAGCAGGGGTGGGCAATAAATTTTCCCATGGGGCCACATGAGAAATTGAAATGGTTTTAGAGGGCCGGACGAATATACTTAATTCAATTCTACACAATACCTATATAGTGTATACAGTATATATACTATCCCTTCATAAAAAAAAAAAAACAGTAAATGAAACATTACAATAACATGAAAATGTGCAGCACAAAATTATAGCACAATTTAACAAACTTCGTGTACCTCCCCAAGTCAGCCATGCATTGATTTTGTGTACTTATCACAGTGTAATAGGTGTTGTAGTTACACATTTACTTTTGACTTCAAATTTTCCAACGATCTGACGCGGGCCGGTCAGAGATAGTTAGAGGGCCGGATGTGGCCCGCGGGCCGTACAATGCCCAGGTCTGACATGGAGTATAAGTTAGCACACAAGACAAGCTAATGAGAGAGATTTACTGAGATAACTTTGAAGGAACTATTTATTTAGACGTTTATATTTATAGATAATTTCTTAATAAATTCACTCAACTTCCAGAACAGAATTGTTATTAAGACGTTCCTTAATTACTTGTGGTACATATTTAAATTTGCTCACTCATATCAAGTCGCCCTCTAGGGGTGTGTCTGAGGTAGCAAATGCATCACAATCTTATACAACGTAGTGCACAATTCACTAGTGAATGTGGTGAATATCTGTTCCAAGTGTGACCAGAACTCACCCCATGGCTGTGAGAGGAGTCATGCAGACAAAGGGTTTGGGGTGAGGCTGAGAGAATGTTGACAATAAACCACAAATTAATTAATGACAAATATGTTGTAACGGTGAATCAATTTAAAGATAAACATAAGTTAATCAATGAAATGATAAATGAGTATATATCTCGTCCGTTTATTTGATATTTGAGCTATCCACATGCATGTATATTTCTAGCCAGCAGAGGGCGGCAACAGGCTGTCACTGTTAGACACACTGGGGCCTAATAAACCCCATTTCTTACTAATGAAAATGGAGCAGATGCACACTGTCTTTAGTACAAGTAGTTAAATGATAGAAAGATATTTAACATAATTAGTTCACACATTATGTGGAATCTGTGTGTGTGTGTGTGTTTCCTACCTTTTGATGTCTTCTTTTTCTTTAGCTTTCCCAGCATTATTACACACACCAGAAGAATGATTGTTATTATGACCAAAACTACAAATAAGGTAATGAAGGATCCTAGTAAAGCATTAGAGACGAGAGCACAGATCTCAGTCTCTGGTAGAACAACAGGGGCCACATATACTACATAGAATTTATATGAAATCATATGTGCATGCAATACTGCTATTTCTGCTATTTTGACATTAGAGAAAATAGAACTGATCTGATTCAGTGTAACTACATGTCAAGTTTTGTGGTCATAGCAAGTCAGAATCTTCTCTAATTCCACGACACAAAATAGCAGGTACACATGGTCTGGAAGCCTTTCACATACATTGTGGGTACAGGCCTTTATAGATACATTTATGTCTTTGGGAATGTTTCACTGGACCACTGGCTGTACAGGCTTTATCGGGTTTTGGACCAGTTCGGTTGCTGATAATATTAACCGTGTATTTATTTATTTATTTATTTTTTTGGGGGGGGTTCCTCTAACAGTAAGCCTGGGGTTATAGTTGTCGACATGCAGATGCTACAGAGGTAGTGATGTACATGTATGCTGTGCTGTTATACTGTGTGTGTAAAGTGTGTAGGAATGAGTGTGTGAGGGCGAGGTGACAGGGATGTGTGATATGGTAGAGTGAGATAATGTGGTTTGAGCCGGGCTGGGTGTGTAACGTCCCTGTAGTGATATCATTCACGGCCCTGCCTGTCATCTAAACTGACAGAGAGGTTTTTAGCTTTTACTCTTTAGAGTGTAGTTTGCTATCCACTGAAATGGCTCAGGAACAGCTCACAGGAATCTACACTAGTAAGATTACAACAGTTTCCAGGAAATATACAAGTAGATACATTCCATTCAACTTAGAATTTAATGTTAATTATTTTATATAGATGTAGCTGGAACTATTAAAGATGACATTACAGCTGAAACATTAAGTTTCTCAAAACTCCAGTGTTACTTAAATCTTACTTAGAGAAAGTGGACAGGAGTTCACAACCATGTTCAAGCAGCCAGATTTTAAAAATTTGTTTGTCAGTGGAAAACAATGATTACATTTAGCTAATGATCTTGCATGAATCACAGATAACTGCAAGCAGAAAGCCATTATTACAGAGGGTTCATTTTAAAGAAGTGAATGCTACTGTAAAATGCTAAGGACAAACATCTCAGCTGGACAGGAGACATGACAGTTATAGACAACAGAAGCTCTTCACACTCTAACCTGCAGTGGTCAGTCGCATGGCTCAAACTCATATGTAACCATGGCAACACTTCCTGTGTCTCTCTCTGTTCTATGGTGGTGCTGTGCTTGTTTTCTCTCTCATTATTTCTGTCTCTCTCTCTCATGTTAAAGAACTGCCAAACTCAAAGTGCATAAAGGCAGCCCAACATATATGAACCATTAAACTACTTGCCTACTTGGTCCATGTGAAGCTATTCATATTCACAGTTATTATTTGATTATATTTCTATATTCCTGTTAAGATATTCTAATAGTAAGAATTAATTTATTGTCCCCTATCTTACACTGACCACTTTTAATCACACTCTGTGTATTGGTCAAGCAGTGTTTACACCGTCACTCACCAGTATATCCCTCCATCCTCTGATCTCAGATCAGTGATGGTAATATTGAAGACTCAGCCTTCTGTTACATCATCCAGAGAAAATTTTCTACAGCATTTAACATTAGCGTTTATTCAAAAAAAGAAAAGCTTACAGTGAACAACTACATGTGCAAATGAGAGTGGCCTTGCTCAGGGGTCCAACAGTGGTAAGCTAGCAATGTTGGTGATTGAAACAGCAACCTTCTGCTCACTAGTCCAGTACATTAACTGCTGGATCTTAGGCGCTCTTTGCTTTTCCAGATTGAGAATTAACATGGACATCTGTAATAGGTTTCATCATTGCCTGTTTATTACTTTGTTTTCTGTAATGTCCTCCTGGTCTGTGAGCTTTTATCAGTAAATCTTTTGTTTTACTGAAACTACCCTCGACTCAACTGCAACCTGTTCAGCCTGACAATGGTACATACCATGGAGTGAGGGACTGTTGGTTTGGAGGTTCACATCATTTACTGTGTGAGCTGGAAAAAGAACAGTGGAACATTATAAACCGTATGATCAAAACATAGCAAAGGAGATGTAAAAACCCCTTGTTAGGCATGTAAATAGATAGATGTCTACCTTCTACCTCTGCCTACCTCCAGATGACCATGTGGACTCAGTATACACCGATGTGCTGGGATCAGGTGTTGGAGGGGTGTAGGTGGAGTGTGAGACAATAATATTCATAGGTGTGTCTGAAAGACAGAAACAGACTTCTAAATTTCAAATATTTCTCATATTCAGTGCACACAAAAATCTTGCCTTTTTATGTATTATAAATCCCAACTTCACATAATTGCCTCAGTTAATCATCATCATCATCATCATCATCATCATCATCATCATTGTCCGTATCTGCTCATCACTCACCCACTTTAACCACTAACAGAATCTCTATGTAGTGATCATGCACGTTCTGCTGTGTCGCACACCAGTATTTTCCTCCATCCTCTGATCTCAGATCAGTGATGGTAACAGTGAAGACTCTGGCTGCTGTGTCATCATTCAGAGAGAATCTCTCGTCTTTAGCAGTTTTAGAATCAACAGGGATGTCTTTAGTCTGGAAAGTATAACATTCTCCTCTGCAGAGGTACTTCAAGTGGGTTTCATATCCAGACTTATAGGGGCATCTGATCTGAACTGAACGGCCCTTGTATCCAGTTACTGTAGTTACAGCAGCAGTTCCAGCTGTAAAATAAATCATTGTGTTAGTAAGGTACAGTACATGCAGAAGATCCACTGTTATGACTATTCACTTCACTACCAAGTCCCTCTCTGTGTGGCAGGTAAACTAATAATGTGCTGAACCTGTCTGATGATAGTGAGCAGTAAATGGAACTCACCTGGGAATAGACTGGACAAGACGAGTATAAGTGTCCACATGTTGAACTGGGTGGTGAGAGTTCTGTGAGAACTGTCTCATAGTCTGACACTTCCCCCTTCAGTTCTCATCACTGCTTAAAGTGGTGTGTGTAACCAATCACTGCCTCTATTCTCTCACATTTTTTCAGAGCTCTTCTCTCTGTCTTTGGATTTCTCATTTTGTTCTCTTTTCTCTCTTTCTATCTTTCTTTCAGAGTGTGACTGAACTGAGTTCACTGAGAGTGTGACGTAGTCCAAGATCAGGTGTAGTATATATCTGGAGAGCCATCACCTAAGTCCTAATGTGACCTCACACACAGTGGTGAACACACTGATGTTAAACAATGATGTGAAGGAAGTCTTGGACATGTTTTGTCCAGGTGTTTTATAAACAATATGCATGTTCAGAAAAACAAAAAACCCACAGTGAGCTCCTGCCACTTCCTTTTTTTTTTTCTCAGACTCATTTCTAAGCCTCCCTGCACCTTTTCCTGTGTGTGTCATTATTTCATATATATACTGTTGTGCTTTCCTTTACTTTAGACTTTTTGCTTTACTGTACATCAGACCAAAGCAGCAACTGTATTGTATGTGTCTGTGTTGCTATGACAAAGACTAAGGTCTCAGATGCTGTCTGTCCTAAATAGTCTGTGGTAATGATGAACTAATCTTATTTATTTGTTTGTTTCCATTTAGGTTAAAAACATTTCATGTTTTGTTTGACACATTGTCACAAACAAAGAGCTGTACAGTTATTGGTAGCTGGTTCCACAGTTGTACACTCTGCTGCACCACTGTGCCATTTAGTGGTAAAAATGTTTTGTGCAAACTGGCATTGCTAAATTGGGCCCTCTGTCTGGTCCCCATTCCCCTGTAGCAATTTTACCCAGTAGAGTTTAATGTATCCAAACTTCAAACTTTCACTTATCTGACACATTTATATAGTACCTTTCTCAACACAAGGACTCTTTACAGACAGAAACCAGCATGTTACAATCAAATCACACACACACCTATGAGAAGCAGGGACTGTACCCCCTAGAGGAAGGGGAGGAGGTTAAGATATTCCCAGTTAGTCAAAGGTCCATGCCACAGTACAGCATACCAGTACTGCCATCTAGAGTTCAGTGAGCATCACTGCAGCTGCAGTACGAGTACAGCTGCAGTAGAGTATGTCTACCCACTTAATCTCTGAGTGCAACAGGTTTGTCAGCATAGACTGTATACCCTAATAACTTATCATGTTTTTCTGAGGAAAAATAATCACACAGTAAAATGAGGTTTTACTTGTGTGTTTTTTCCTCATCTGAATGGTGTGAGTGCAATTAATTTTATGGCAGGGATTTATTAGGCGTGGTGTGGAAATGAACTAAAATATCGTGAATTGTATTGATGAAGTGATTTATGCACATGTGTGATGGTGACCACGTTAAATGTCAGAGAAGCCCTTTGTGCTTGAAATGCAGAACCAGATTTTCCGCTCATTGTATTTTACTTTATTCAAGTTCAAAGTTCAAAGTTCAAAGAGGTTTTATTGTCATTTCAGCTATATACAAGTACACAACAAAAATGAGACAATGTTCCTCCAGGACCATGGTGCAACACAAAACAACAGTGCAACAGACAACATGCAACACAAGTGCAAACAGTCCAATATAGCGCAAAAATGTCATTAAATAAACAATAATAAATACAGAACAGCACAAATACAAAATGAGTAGACAGTACAATTATTTAGTCCAGTACACAGCACTGGGCATATGTAAAGCAAGTTGTGCATAGGAATCAGTGACATGCTATACTGAACATAGCAGTCACCGGTAGCAGCCAGAACAGTTCAGAGTACAGTGCTGGTTTAGTACAGTACTCTAACAGCAAGTAGGATAATGTGCAAGACTGCAACAGGAGTGCATAGTTTATTTGTGTGAGGTTTGACTTCAGCACTAGTCCGATGCAGAACAATGTGTGAGTGTGTGTATACGTATGTATGTACATTTATGGTTGTTAAATTGCATTAATAAACCTGTAGTTTATTGACACCAGTGAAGTTGCTTTTTAAAAGGCCTAAGGTGGTACCTGTTAGAATAGACTCCCTTGCTCTGGTCAGTTCAGCAGGAGTAGGGTGTGGTTGCCATTTGTGCTGAACTAGGTGTGTCTGTCTGTGATTTTGGAATAACTAAGGACTGAGGGAAGTGTTTTTTATTATACAGAGTTTAAAATATACAGTCACCTTCTCCTATTTTCCCTCACTTTGTCATTTTTCTTTATTTCACAAGCACACACACACACACACACACACACACACACACACACACACACACACACACAGACACACCTTTATTTACATGCAGATATGCACATGCACACACATACACATACAGTAGGCATACATTTCACATCATTTCTTGTTAGAGTCTGTCCTAGACACCCTGTTATTAGATCCGCTTGGACAATTTCTTTTAGCTTGTAAAAGGTTTTTTTACACATGAAAACCTTTAATATATCAGAAAACATATTAATATAAACAGCATATTATTTCCACCAGATGACACTGTTTCCTCCTGAACTCATCAGGTAAATTCCACTGCCACAAAAACAGAACAAATAGAATAACATTTACATACATGATACATGTATATTATTATATTATTACTGAGAGTCCTGTGTGCAGAATCAGCTTACTGGCAAACGTTCCTTTGAGAGTTTTAAACAGTGCAGTGCTGCCAGCTCCACAAGTTGAGTAAGGAGATCCGAATACCTACAAATATTTACTCTTCTCCTCCTCACACTTACCCTGAGTGTTGTCTTCTCCCCACACTTACTCTGAGTGTCTTCTGCTCACAATTACTCTGTGGCTTGCACCTCCCCAGATCAGCTGTGCATAGACTGTTATGATAGCTATGCAGTTTCTAAGGGAAGAGTTTTTCTGAGTTGTCAACTGTTTGCAGCCTTTAAATGGATGATTAAATGAGCCGTTGTTCAGTCTTATGTGTTGCTCTGTTGATGACTGGAGAGACTGGGTTTTTTGGTTACACTTAGAAGGTCATGTTGGAGTAAATCACAGAGTCCTCAGCTTCATTGGAGTTTAGTGCGTGGGTTGTGCTTTGCTGAGACACATTTACAGTGCAGTATGTGATGGAGTCAGACGGTTCATCTACACTGGAGTAGATTACAGTGTGTGAAGACCCCACTGTGGTGTAGACAGTGGTGAGTGTGGACGTTACTGCAGTACTCAGCTCCTGATCTTCAATCTCCTGATAGATGCACTCATTCTACAGAAGAACAATTTGTGTAAAGATTCTATCTATGTTCATCAATACAGTCAAGCTAAAGTATGTTGAAACTTTGCACATTACTGTGGAATTGTTATAGCACAAATATTGTAGCTATAGAGAAGTTTGCATAGTACCACTTTACTCAGTGTTCTGCAGCCATTTTAAATGCATATCTAGTCTCCTTAATAGATTGAGTGTCCTTCAGAAACATTAACAAAATTCTGCGAGAGAGTAGGTATACAACAGTATTAGCATCACATTTGACTTTGTCCTGAGTACTGTCCCTGTCCACTGGATGGCATGTGGTTTAGTTCAAGGCATGATACCTGTCTAGTGGTGACTGGCATTGAACCTACAAGGATCAGCTCTGTCATGCCTGCAAAACAACAAGAGAAGTTATATTACTATCAGATAGCAATGTACAGAGTGTATTTTTCTGTTTGTGTGTGTGTGTGTGTGTGTGTGTGTGTGTGTGTGTGTGTGAGTGTGTGTGAATATGTGTGTGTTTGTGTGTGTGTGTGTGTGAGTGTGTGTGTGTGTGTGTGTGTGTGTGTGTGTGTGTGTGTGTGTGTGTGTGTGTGTGTGTGTGTGTGTGTGTGTGAGAGAGCCCATGTATTTAACTAAAATGGCAACATGCATCCTTAGGCTGGAGGTCTTAGTTTATAAAAGTTTTATGTGTGTAAAAATACGTGTGAAATTGATAAAATGCAGAAATATCTGTTTAAGTTGATCTTACTAATCCACTGAGCTTTAAAAATGAGAAACATTTAGTACACACAAATATCTTCTTTACACATGTATTTAAATACATGTTGTCATTTGTGCAGCTTGTTTTTTTTTATAAATCATCTGCAAGACCTCTGTCTACATGTACAAATTAGGACTTATTACAAATTATTATTTTAGTGGTAATGGTTGACTTCTTGTAATGCCTGACAGCTGATGTTGATCATTATTAAAGACCTCCATTCACTGAATTATGCTGCAAGTAGTTTGGCTAGTAGTTTGGACTTACTGATCAAATTGTTTTTCAGTTGTTTCTAATTGTACCAGGGGTTATTGAAGCATTCTGAGGTCAAATTGTTATCATCAGTACTGAAAAATTGCCCAAGGACTAATCTGGATTTAAATCTTGATTCTCAATCCAGCTGTTTTCATAGAGAATATACAGTGCATCCAGAAAGTATTCACAGTACTTGCCTTTTGCCAGATTTTGGATTAAATTCATAATTCTACACACAATACCCCATAATGACAAAGTGAAAAAAGTTAGTTTGGAATTTTTGCAAATTTTTTTTTTTTTTAAATCACATGTACATAAGTATTCACAGCCTTTGCCATGACACTCAAAACTGAGATCAGGTGCATCCAGTTTCCACTGATCATCCTTAATAGAACTGTAGCCTTTATACCAAGATAGACCTAGTACCAGAGTAAGAGCTACAAAGATTATAGTTACCCCACCACCCACAAATTAAAACTAATAATAATAATAATAATAATAATAATAATAATAACCTGTAATAATAACCTGCTGTACAGTACTAGGATTTATTCTATGAGTAAATGACAAAGCACTTTTGTAAGTCGCTCTGGATAAGAGCATCTGCTAAATGCCGCAAATGTAAATGTAATAATAATAATAATAATAATAATAATAATAATAATAATAATAAATGTCCTGGAGTGCAGTCAAATGGAGGTGATAACCCATCAACATGGTTATGTGTCTAATAAAGTGACCAGTAAATGTATAATACTGTAAATAATACTGGTTTCAACTGCAATACTTATAAGATGAACTTATATGCTAAATTAGTATTCCCAAAATAAGTTCAAGTTTACTTACCATAATGTAACCATATTTGCAATGATGAGGGACCATCTTCATTCTTTTGCAATTACTGAATTTCATTTTTCTTTTCAAAAGGCGTTCCCTTTGTATCCATTTTATAGGTTTTAGTGGAGTCTTCTTTGTCTCCATAATATAAACCTTCCGAATCTATTTATTTGGTAAACTCGTCATAGCTGTTCACACCATAGGAGGTATGCATCACATATACTGAACTAGTGTGAAAGACACCAGAAGTCATTCTGTCTCAGACACTAGAGCTCCTACAGTCTACTCTACTGTCAGTCTACCCACAAACCCCTCTGGTCCCTCCCAAGCTGTTTATGACCAAGTCCAATTACCCACAAACCTCTGTGATCTTACACATACTGGTTCTGCTACTGCTCCACTACCATCAAACTCTCCTGCTCAGGACACTTATTGTACGTCTCAATTACCCACACTTCTCTCTGATTCCTCAGTGTGTGATACACATCAGTCAGAAGGGTTGTTTGCAGAAGCTCCAACTTATGCATCAGTGAAGTTTTGAGAGAATGCAGACAGTTTTAGTGATGCTGTGACCAGGGAGACCTTCAAGGAGGACTCGTGTGAATATTCCACTGTTAATTATGTCACAGGATGGGTCTAGGCTTGCATTCTTTCATGTTTTTATGAAGACTGTGTAAGGGAGAGGGGGAGGGGCTGGGGATGAGAGCTGGAAGTACAAGTCATCAGTGTGCTGCCCTGTCTGTTAGCTGCAGCACTGTCAGTGGTACGGGGGCAGAGAAACAGCAGCATATTTGTGTGGATTCTGCCTGGATCATTTGAATGCTTCTAGAAGCCACAATAAGAATCATACAATCAATCAACCAATCAATTATTTACAAGAAGATAAGGCCAGCCAGCCTGTGCTGTTCTGAGCCAGAAAGTCTGTACTGCCATTTAGAGCACAAAGTGAGTAAGTTACAATGATCACCATGGTAGAAATACATGATTCATTAGAAACAGGGGCGATTCTAGGATTAGAGTTTTGTACATTTTAACATTATATTGGACCAGCATTCCCAGACTTGGGAATGACTGACTTTTTACAGCCACCACACCACAGACACACATACTGTAACTGGTGTGTGTGCATGAGCGCATGTGATCAGTGCAGCTACTGCACGGCTTCTGGGAGAACAGGGTGGGGGAAGAGTAGGCGAGAGAAAGTGGATCATATAATTCACGAGTGAAGGGACGATCGCTTTATTTTCATTGTTAATATATTATGTTTAAACCATATACCTTCTACGGTTTTAACATTTTTTCCAGAGACAAACTTCTGATCTACTTAAAGCCCACCTAAGTGGAGCATGATTGTTAAGTAAAGAAGACTGTAAATTTCCTCCTGAGAAACTAGTATGTCACTGTAAACATCTCAACATATAAAACTGTGAGAATGACTGAGAATATCACGTAAAGCTGATGTCTGAGCTCCCAATCTATAATTGTATGCAGTGTCCACTTAGGGTCTTTTCTTTGGAATAACTGCAGCTGAGGCTTACGGCTCTTCTTACATGCCAGATTTTCTAATGGACTTTCCACAGCATGAGGGTCAATTATGAACAATCTGATAAATATTCTAATCAAATAACAATTATTAATAATCACTGCATATCCTGGCACTTAATATGCCAATCAAAGGGACCTACATGAGATATTTTGCTATTCTAATATTAGCCTGTCTTATAAAACATCAGTTAAAGAGAGTGTGAGATGGATAAATGAGTGACACATGTCTCTATATGATGATAGAGTCCTGATCTGCTACATATCTGATGGTCACTGTGAAGATTTGCTTTGTTCTGGTCAGTACTGGTGAGCTGAATCAGACTGATAACCTGATCATGGATATTTGATTTAATTAAAATGTGTGCAAAGTTTACAGCTTTGTTTGTGTTTGAGCCAGTGTTTTATCTTTGTAGTTGGAGTCATTCAGTATCTAGATCTGAATTGTGATGGCCATATTTGATGTAAATCATGTAAATAATGCACTACAATGTAAATAATGTGCTTAGACTGTTGTGCCGTATTGGCAGCAGCAGTGGGCGGGGCTAAACCCTCAGTGGCTCTATTGAACCATCAATTATGTGCAAAGGGCTCTGAGGTCACGTGATGTCCACACCATCGTGGCTCAGTAGCACAAAACATCCAGGAGTTCCATTGTTCCCCACTAGATGGCGGCACACATTTCTTCATTGAAATGAGTCTTTTACTTCCTTAGTTCATAATTTCTATGTGATACACAAAGGCAGCTTTAATATTTTTCATAAAAAGAAATTGGAGATTTCATCTTAAATAAACTCTCTGCTCTTTTAAATAGTCTCTGCTCTTTTTATTGGTAAAATTTGAAGGGATTAAATATGTACACAACAGAAATAAGAAAATTACATTATTTTATTTGAGACTGAAACATTTTCTAGGCCTTTATGTCTACAGGTTAACCAGAGGAAGGGTGTGAGTTTTAGAGGTTATTTACCAGCTCCCACTAGTCTCACTGTGAGGTTTTCACTGATCCAACGTCTGTTTTGTTATCAATAATTCTAAACTTAATCATCATTCCAGGAAATTATATGATCTCAAACAGCTGTTGTTGCATGAGATCAGAGATCAGACTACCTCAAACTTGCAATAGACACAAAGCACTCTGGGAAATAGTTGTCAGGAAGTGACACAATTGTTACAAACCACATAGTGAACAACTCATGAGCAAAAATAAGAAATAAAATAAAAACTTTAAAAATGTCTGTAAAGACATGAGCTTTCCAAACATCAAATTTGGGATGAGCTCTTAAAGTGGTTCTCAAGAAGATTAAAATGTTCTATAAAACAGTAAATATTCTTATTTCAGCAGTATGCCGAAAGGTGGTGACATCATGTAGAAAATGCATGAAACAACAGAAGAAATATAGTACAGTGAGCAAGTTCTGTGAAGGAAGCTGACCTGAAGAAAATACAGTGCAGCATGAAATCACCAATTACATACAGAAGATACAGTCAGAACATTTGAGCAGGGATGGATATTGCACTCAAAGGAATATCAAAAAAATTATCAGTAACTTGTAAGTCAGGCTATTACAGAAATTTAACTTGAAGTACACAACTATTAAAAATTATCTCCATTCTGCAGAATCAGAGCAGAGAATTGAAATGGCTTTTTGGGTTTCTGTATGAAGGAGATAGGTATTAAAAGTAAGTGAGCAGCTCACAGCATCCAAAGAAGTAGATGCAGTTACAATACATCATAATATTAATGAGTACAATGTTTGTTCAAGTTTCCAGGGCAGTAGACTAAAGGGCTGCAGCACATATGAAATAATGATTTACACAGGAAGTGGTTAATAACTTTTTACTGTATGTGTTATTAATAAAAGGTATGAGATCTAAAGCTATAGCGAAGCTACTTCCTCTATGTCGCAATAACAGTAGGGCCTACACATTGAGGGTTAGCACAATTAACTAGCTAGTCTAGGTGTCTGAAATAGTGGTGTGGCAGGCAGTTTTGAGGTCTAGGCTTACAGAGCTAGTAGCAATCATGTGTGTTCATAATAAATACTGGCTTGGGATACAGTGGACCATATTTATATAGAAGATCTATTTGGTTAAACACATTCAACATTCACTTAGGAACTTCAGACACTACTGTATATTTATAGCATTGATCTGACTCTTTTATCCAAAGAAATTTACAGTTATGACTGAGTACAACTTGAGCAATTGAGAGTTAAGGGCCTTGATCAGAGGCCCAACAATGTCAGGGCTTGAATCAGCAACCTTCCAATTAAACATCAAGTACCTTAACCAGAAAGCTACCACTGAGGTCTCTCACCCAGCAGCAGTGGGCAGAGTGCCAGGCACTGTCTACAGGGCTGAAACTACTATTTGGACAGCATCCACTAACAGCCTATGATCACTTAGACTTAGCATCATATATTCAAATAAGACACTAGATTAGTGTAAACATGGTGGTGTGGAACAAACCATCATTTCTATGATTAAAACTGTTATTGGTTAAAATGGTTAAAATGGGGGATGAGGCCAATGAAATTCCAGTTCTTCTTCCTCCTCTGCTTATTTATAATATAAATGTATTCTAGCATTCTAGAAATACAAAAATATAAGTAAATAATCACTGTCACACCCAGAACCACAGAAAAGGCATGAACACAAGACTCAGATACATAAAGGCAGTCAAACCCAGACTGTCTCTACTGTCTTGGTAAAGTAGAGAAGGGTGGAGTGCAGGGTGTATGGGATGGAGAACTCATCCTGGTCTACATCTCTTCATGACAGGGTGTGCAAGTGTGGAGGGACAAGTCCCCTTCATTGCCGAGCTGAGAGAGAGAGAGAGAGAGAGAGAGAGAGAGAGAGAGAGAGAGAAAGAAAAAAAAGTAGTTTTAGATGCATGTTTCTCTTTCCATAGTAGGAGGCTTTCACCGCCCTCAAAAATAGAAATGAGGGGTGTTTTTCATATGAGTTAAGCCATAAGAAGATGAACAGAGTTAGTAAGCCCAGATACAGGGGCAGGGACCTACATAGACAGACACACACAATCTCTAACACACATCTAATCTAGGAGTTGGAGGCAGTAAACATAAAGCTGAACTCAGAATGAAGATTCTTCTCATCTTCACACTGCACGTGATCTCAGGTATGAAAATCAACCTTTAATCATTATTATCAGCAGGGTCAAATATAGTCTTTGTTTAGATGGTCACTTTTGGTGAATTTTTAGATCTAACTGGGGTCTCAACAAACGTAACTGGATATTTGGGAGTCACCATGAAGTGCAAAGATGAGACTTAAAGAGTTAACACAAACTCAAAGATAGTTTGATTAGCAGTTCATTGCCACTGTGTGTTGACTGAATCAGAAATGCATTTTGAAATGTGTAAAACAGGAAGATCAGAGGCCTCACTGTGGAAGTCAATAAAAGGTACTAGTGTGGAGCTGATGTATACTCGTAGTCACATTTGTTCTAAAGTGAAGCACACATTTAAATTATAACCAGCATATTACTAAATAAAACCCAAATGGGAAGATCCTCTAGCCTTTCACCTTCTTAGAAATATGATATTGGCATGTTGCCAAACAGCTGTAGTTTACTACAGGACAACAAAAACGAGTAAGTGCTGAATCCAGCAGCAGCTGGAGATCACTTCCTCTTGATACCTGTGAGTAACATCTACAGGAAAGAGCAATCCTTGTGTTAGCAACAGACGCATGGGTGACACTACAGCAGTACAGTTTCTGAAGATGAAGCAATAGAACAGTAACCACAAAGACCTCATAGAAATAAAAATATATATATATATATTTTTTTCCACTTTTACTTGGAAGTCTCTGAGCCACTGGAGTTTCTGAACCACAGAAGTCCTGAGTGTCCTTATGACAGTGTGACTGTAAGGGTTGGCACCAGGTACACTACTAATCAGGCTTGATGCCCAACAGCTGGGGTAGATCTATATAAGCCCAGTGACACAGTCACTCAGTTTTGGGTCTTTGCTAAAGTTTTGATCCAAGCTCCTAGCTGGTAACTCTGTGTATCGAGGTCTGTGAGCCCTTGTGCTACACCTCTCTTCTGCGCTGTGAGGGTGTTTGTGTTTTTACACGTCCCCGCCCTTCTCCAGTTTTCCCTTCTAGAGTCTGGCTCTCTCCCAAGGCTCCCCTTAGACACTAATGTCCCTCCCTGTTTTCTGTTTTTGTTTGGGAAGTTTCAGAATTTGGTTTTCCTCAGTGCATCGGTGCTACCATTCTTCCCATAGCGGCCTTTGTTTTCCCGTTTTCTACAATCAGCGTGGTGTTTAGTGTTTCCTCCTGTTTTGTCATCCTCCATTCCTGTGAAGTGCGATATATACGCGCAGGTTGTTTTAGTCTAGCGGGAGCTTGTTTGCTTTGCAACAAAGTGGTCGGGGTTAGATTCCCTACTGTTGTTTTTTTTACTTCTCTTGTTTTACCTGTTCTAAGATCTAACTGTTTTGCACACGGGCCCACCTTCATTAAAGTGTGGTATCTCACCCAGCAGTGTCAGGGTCATCACCTCTCTGTCCTGGGTTTGAGCCCCATTACAGTGACATTGTAATCATCCCATTTAAGATCACACCCCTCAAACACATGTTGCAGTACTGATGATCAGTGCTACAATGGTGTTATAACATCTCCCAGGGAATTTCATACAGTGACATGCAGAACAAACCAAACCAAGACTAAAACACAGTAGAGAAAAAGGGAAGGATGAATTGAAACAAAATGAACAACTTCAATATGAAGCTGTTGCTGACATGGATGTTTGTCATGTCTTTCAGATACAGGACAGTCCAAGGATGTGGTCTCTAGATCAGTGACTGCATGTGCGGAAGGAGGAGTCACCATCAAGTGCAGATATGAGGATGAATACAAAACCAAACTGAAATCTTTCTGTAAGAATGTAACAGATCAGTCATGTTTAGATCAAATAACAACAAATCAAAACAGTACGTGGACTCATAAAGACAGATTCTCAATTCATGATAATAGAAGTGCAGGATTCTTCAGTGTGTTTATCAGAGAGCTGAGTGTAAATGACACTGGAACATACCAGTGTGCTGTTAATGTATCTGATCAACTGCACGCCTACACTGAAGTGAAGCTCAATGTAACAGCAGGTTAGTAGCATGTAACATACAGTTTTGCCAAAATCACTTCATCAATTAAAGCTTTCAGAAATAATAACAATTTTGCCAAACTGTACTTTTGTAAATCACCCTCGATAAGGGCATCTGCTAAATGCTGAAAATATAAATGTATACAGGTTAAGATAAACTTGATACTTTCATACATTTGTAGCTGTAAGGGAAGTGAGGCTGATGCAGATCTGATCTCTGAAGCGTTCCTAAAGTGGCATATTTCCCTTTTATTAACATAGCAAATTCTAGAACAAAAGAAACATTAAGAACTATTAATAAATGCAAACGTTTTGACCTGAATGTGTATGATTGACAGACTCATGCTGTGGTAAGACCATCAATGCCTATGTAGGAGAAACTGTGAACATCAGCTGCCATTACCCAGAATCCCACAGGAGTGAACCCAAGCTTTTCTGCAAGAGAGTGGACACTGGTGGCTGTAATTATATAGGATCGGTCAGCAAAACAGGAAAACCAGAAACTAAAAAAAACATCTCACTGTATTATGACAGAGAAAAGCAAAACCTGACTGTGACTATCAGATATGTCACGGTTCAGGACTCTGGTGAATACTGGTGTGGAACTACATCAGACTGGACAACTGATCGTGGATTCAAGATTTATAGTACACAGATCTACCTGAGAGTTATAGGTGAGTAAATAACAAGAACTGTGTAATACTTTATTGTTTTGACAATGCAGAGGCAACATCTATACATCATTCTAAATTACTTAATTAAAAAACTATTTTAGCAAATCCTAGAGAGTCCAGAATCAGTTGATGCTGTTTAGATGACAGGAACTAAACAAATGTTTTTATCCTTGGGTAGTAAAGGCTGTAAAGTAGTCTAGTGCCTGTAGGTAGCCAAGGCTGTAGTCTAGTGTCTGTAGGTTACCTGGAGACTGTAAAATAGTCTAGTGTCTATAGGTAGACAAGGCTGTAAATTTGACTAGTGTCTGTTTGTAGCCAAGTGTCTTTTGTGTGTTTTATTTGTTCACTGCCCTCCCAACCCATATGACTGATCAACAATATTATAACTGTCTAAATGAGTAGAGTCTGAATTAGCTGTTGAACATTGTTACACTTCCCATCTAATTTACAGCACTAAATTTGTTTTCAAATTTACAACCATTAGCACCAAAATGCAGAGTTTAAAAGCAACCACATCCACAATATCTGAAGCAACTGTGGATTTCTTTGCCATGTATGAAATTAAAACATGCCACAGACACACTGGACACGTGTCACTGTCAACAGTCTATATCAATAACATTATAATAATCTGTCACCCCTGTGTTTATTTTTCTATTTAACCAGAGAGTCCACTTTCAGCCTCATCACCACATTCATCATCACACATCAGTCCACAGTTCACCAAACCAACCATATCCTCAGGAGCTTACTCTCCTGATACAGGTGCTGACACACAGTGGACTGTACAGCATGGAGTGAAACTATTCACACACTGTCAGCTTCATCACACACTTCTGAATGATCAGGATAAAGGTTAACTTTGATTGGTTCAGTAATTATGACTCTGTGTCCTCTCCAGGATTTCCATATTCCACTGTGATCAGTGTTGCGTGTGTGAGTCTGGTGCTGCTTCTAATGGGAACCTCATTCCTCATAGTGACTCTCAGAAAGAGAAGCAGAAAGGGGCAGGGTATTACCACACACACACACACACACACACACACACACACACACACACACACACACACACACACACACACACACACACACACACACACCCTTAAAAAATGATCACACAAAGCAATAATACTTATCAATCAACATGAGGATAACACGTTCAAATCTGTATGTCCAGATGTGAGTGCAGCATTTTTCTGTTCTGTAAGCATTGTAGATTAAACACATTTATTAGTCATGAACAGAACTCATTAGACCCCAGAGCTGCCTGCTGCTGCCCTCTGCTGGCTAGAAATGGACATGAACGAGCATTGTTAAAATATGGAATAAAGACAATAAACTAAAGCCTATGTATTCCACTGTTTATCTGCATTTGAATAGTATCTACAGTTGAAGTGCTTAATGTGAACAGTAACATGTATTCATGTAACATTTTATTATTTAATTTATTCATTTGTGATTAATTCCTTAATTCCTTTTCAGCATCGTCCAAAGGCCAGTCCGTCCAAGACTCCTCACACAGCCATGGGGTGAGTCATGACTGTATCACACATCTATGGGATGAGTCATAACTATCACACAGCCATGGGGTGAGTCATGACTGTGGGTCATTAGCAGGCCTACACCTGTAATAGAATTACAATGCCTTTTCTAGCACAGTCACAAGGAGGCCTGATGTGTGTGAGCATGGTTACATACAGGCTACAAGAAATCTTAAATCTGCATGTCTTTATTATTTAAATTTATAAAATAATAAACAGATTTAGCTTTAAGATTTCAGACAAACATAAAAATGTAAAAAAAAAAAAAGAAAAGAAAGAAAAACAACAGTTCCAAATTTGTCTCCAGTCCAGTTTCTAGTGCATTTCTCATGACAGTGGCTGTTGCTCCCTTATACTGTATTTACACCTGCTACCTCTGACACCACGCGGTGTTCAAACTGGGCAAAGCAAGGAAACTACAGACACTAGTGACCTTACTATGCCTCCAAAAATGAATTTTCATACCTCACATGAATGAAAAAAACTAGAAGACAAAAAAAATCAATATCATAGTTTAAGTTCAAGTTCACAAGATAACCTTTTTTTCTTATTTCTTTGAGGTTCGACTTTCTGTCTGTGACTATGAGGATATTAAAGACATCAGAAGGCATTCTGTCTCAGACACTGGAGCTCCTACAGTCTACTCTAATGATTGTCTACTCACAAATCCCTCTGATCCCTCGCAAACTGTTTATGCAAATACACATTTACACACAAACCAGTTAGAGCCCTCCCAAACTGTTTATGCAAATATACAGTTACCCACAAACCCCTATGATCTCTCCCAAACTGTTTATGCAAATGCTCATTTACACACAAAACAGTTAGAGCCCTCCCAAACTGTTTATGCAAATGTTCAGTTACCCACAAACCCCTGTGATGCTCCATGTACTGTTGACACTACTGCACAGTACCATTAAACTCTCCTGATAAGGACATTTATTTCAAGGCTCAATTGCCCACAATTCTCTCTGATTCATTGGTGTATGACACTCAGCAGTTTGAAACCTAATTTCAGTAACTGTAGGCAGCATTCTGAGGCAGGAAGGCAGTAAGTCTGAACTGAAATTTGCATAACATGTTGCCTGCTAAGGTTCTTGCATGAAACCGAGTTTGGAAGGCAAAATTGATGTATCCTCTGCTGTCCAACATCTCTCATAATCCTGTGTGTCACTGCCGATTCGTCAAGAGGAAAAACATGTCAGAAGCACCAGTGATGTGGTGGACAGCATTTTGTAAATGTTTCTTGACAAATATTACTAAGTTATTTATATTTATAGAAATATTTATATATTATATTTCTGACAGGAATTAGGCAGTAATCCAAGCGAGTATAGCCAGTAAGATGTCTTGCTAACATTAGCATAGCATGTTATTTGTAATTGTTTTAAGGTAACATTTTATTTCTATTGAGAAATACCTTGTGTAATCTCTGTATATTCATTGTTATCTTCAATGAATTATGAAGATACACTTAAATACAGTTAATGGTTATGTTAACATTCCACTGAGCTTAACATACTTTTCTGTGTTAGCGAGTTTTAACAGGGTGATTTTCCTTATCACTATTATGTTAGTCACTCCATCAGTTGATAGTCAGCTGTTGGTATCTTGGCAACTGCCTTTGAAGTGTGTCCTGAACATGGTTCAGTTTGTAGGGAACTTCATACCAAAATGTTGCCACAATACAAAATATATTTTTTTCATGTTCTTTTATATCTTCTTTGTACATTCAGTGTTTATCTCCTTTTCATTCAAATGTTTGGGTTTTTTAAAAATAAAGTCTGCTTGAACTTTACGCACGTGTCATGACCAGATTGTAGCTGTTATGTTTCAGCAGAAGCAGGCAAGAGGCAGAAAGCAAATGCAGGAGGTGGTTTAATAAGTGAGGGTAACAAAATATGGAGGGTAACAAACCGAGGCAAAGGGAAACAGACAAAAATAAAACACAAACGGAGCAAACAGAAAAGCAATGGCGAGCCTAATCAAGATACCACAGAACAAAAGGTTCAAAAGGCTTTTATTGTCACTTCAGCTATATACAAGTACACAGCAAAAACAAAACAATGTTCCTCCCAGACTATGGTGCAACATAAAGCAAAACAAATGCAACAGACAACACTCTACATTAGTGCAAACAATACATTACAGTGCAATAATGTCATACAATAAATAAATACAGGACAGGACCAATACACAATGAACAGACAGTGCATTTATTTTTACCAGTATGCAGTACTGGGAATATGTAAAGTGGGTTGTGTATAGGAGTCAGTGACATGCTATACTGAACATAACAGTCACCGGTAGAAGCCAGAACAGTTCAGAGTACAGTGCTGATTTAGTACAGAGCTCTAGCAGCAAGTAGGAATAATGTGCAAGAGTGCACAGGGAGTGCATATATATGTGTGAAGTTTGACTTCAGCAACTAGTCCGATACAAAAACAGTGTATGTATGTATGTATGTATGTATGTATGTATGTATGTGTGTGTGTGTGTGTGTGTGTGTGTGTGTATGTATGTATGTATGTATGTGTGTGCATGACTGTGTATAAGCATGTGTGTATGTGTGTAAGTGTCCGTTTGTTGGAATTGGAAATGGAATTAGCCAGAGTTCAGGAGTCTGATGGCTCCTGGGAAGAAACTGATGCACAATGTAGAGGTGAGGGACCAGATGGCAAAAGAGTGAACAGTTTGTGTAAGGGGTGTGTGGGATCTCCCACAATGCTGGTGGCTTTATGGATACAATGTGTTGTGTAGATGTCCGTGATGGCGGGAAGAGAGATCTCATTGATCTTCTCAGCTGTTCTCACTATTCTCTGAAGGGTCTTGCAGTCAAAGATGGTGCAGTTCCCAAACCAGGTAGTGATGCATCTGCTCAGGATGCTCCCTCTAGTACCTCTATAGAAGGTGGTGAGGATTGGTGATGGGAGATGGGCTTTCCTCAGCTTCTGAAGGAAGTAAAGACGTTGCTGGGCTCTCTTGGTAATGGAACTGGTGTTCAGGGTCCAGGTGAGGTTCTCTGTTAAGTGAACACCAAAGAACTTGGTGTTCTTGACCATCTCCACCGAGGAGCCATTGATGGTAAGCAGGGAGTGATCTTGCCTTGCTTTCCTGAAGTCAACCACCATCTTCTTTGTTTTGTCAACATTCAGATGCAGGTTGTTGAGCTTACACCAGCTCACCAGTTCTTGCACCTCCTCTCTGTATGCTGACTCGTCGTCCTTGTTGATGAGACCCACCACATTCATGTCATCAGCGAACTTCATGTGGTTCAAGCTGTGCATTGCTGCACAGTCATGAGTCAACAGTGTGAACAGCAGAGGGCTGAGTATGCTGCCCTCGGGTACACCAGCACTCAGTGTGGTGGTGTTGGAAGTGCTGCTCCTGATCCGGACTGACTAAGGACTA
This sequence comes from Electrophorus electricus, assembly GCF_041902795.1. Classification (NCBI taxonomy): domain Eukaryota; kingdom Metazoa; phylum Chordata; class Actinopteri; order Gymnotiformes; family Gymnotidae; genus Electrophorus; species Electrophorus electricus. The sequence continues at coordinate 2,878,115 of NC_137514.1, read as the reverse complement.
CCAGTCAAGAAATCTAGGATCCAGTTGCAGAGGGAGGTGTTCAAGCCCAGTAAGCCCAATGTTCCAATCAGATGCTGAGGAACGATAGTGTTGAATGCTAAACTGAAGTCTATGAACAGCATTCTCATGTCTGTGCCCTTTTTGTCTATCTGGCACTTACATCTGGAGTGTGGTGGAGATGGCATCATCCGTAGACTGGTTAGAGCGGTACGAGAACTGCAGGAGCTCCAGGGAAGCAGGAAGCTGGGTCTTGATGTGTCTCATGACGAGTCTCTCGAAGCACTTCATGATGATGGATGCGAGTGTGATAGGATGGTAGTCACTGAGACACGACACCGTGGGCTTCTTAGGCACAGGGATGATGGTGGTAATCTTGAAGCATGTTGGGACAATGGTGCAGCTCAGAGAGATATTGAAGATGTCTGTCAGGACATCTGCAAGCTGGTCAGCACATTCTCTGAGCACACGACCTTTCCGTGGGTTAACTCCACGCAGAGTTTGCCTGACATCAGCCACAATCAGACACAGCACCTGGTCATTTTTACGGAGGGATGGACTCTGCCGCTGCAACGTTGTTCTGTGCTTCAAACCGTGAATAGAAGTCAATCAGTGCATCTGGGAGGGAGGCATCACCATCACAGGAAAGTGATGTTTCCCTTTAGTTAGTAATGGCCTGAATACACTCCCACATGCGCTGTGCATCACCGGTGTCTCTGAAGTGTCCATGGATCCTCTGTGTGGGTACACGCTTTGCTTCCCTGATCGCACGTGACAGTTTGGCTCTCACTTTTCTAAGAGCCTCTTTGTCAACTGCCCTGAAGGCTGAGTTGCAGGTCCTCAGCAGTCATCCATGACTTCTGGTTGGGGCGAGTGATAATGGTCTTAGAGACGGTAATATCAATGCACTTGCTGATGTAGCCAGTCACTGATGCTGTATACTCCTCCAGGTTAACAGCGTCACCGTCAGTAGCAGCCTCCTTGAATGTGATTCATGTCATCTGCTCAAAACAGTCCTGAAGAGCAAAGATGGCTCCTGCTGACCAGGTTCTCACCTGCTTCAGAAGTGGTTTCGAGCATCTGACGATCGGTCTATATGCAGGAATCAACATTACAGGCATGTGCTCAGAGTATCTGAGGTGGGGGAGGGGCTCCGCCCGGTACGCCCTAAAGATGTTGGTGTAAATGAGATCCAGCACGTTTGCTCCTCTCGTTGCAAAGTTCACATGTTGATGGAATTTAGACAGTACTGACTTGAGACTTGTGTGGTTGAAATCTCTGGCAACAATAAACAGTCCGCCTGGGTGAACGTTCTGCAGTTCACTAATCGCTCCATACAGCTCCTGGAGACCCTCTTGTGTGCTCGAGCTGGGTGAATGTACAGCGCGATTATAAACATGGAGGTGAATTCCCGCCGTAAATAAAAAGGTCTGCATCTAACAAACTCCACCAGCAGTGAACAAAAAATGAAAATGAAAACAAGGAGCGGAACAAGGAAGTAAAGCAAAACAGACATGACAGGGAAACTAAAGAAACAGTGGCACCAGGAGGGTGGCCATTTGTGACAGTAGCTTAGTAAAACTACGACACGCTAGATGGCACAATGGGTCATCTATAGTTGGATCATGTTTGATCTACTGGCTTGGCTTTTGTACTGAATCTGCAGAGGATTCTTTCGTGTTTTGACAGGGCAAAAAATATCTTTACATTTCATTCACATTGTATATGATTCACATTGTATATGTATATCACCTGTTTATTTCCTGACATTTTCCTAGACTATAGAGTATTATCATGCATGAGTTTGAATCACACTTCAGTAAATACGTTATGTAATTTCTAATTTTAAAAAAGACAATTAAAAAAGTATGTTTAGACAATAAACATTGATAGACTACCGAATTTCCTGAACAAATAAAGCCCAACAATACAATGTTCAGATGCAGTGAATGAAAACAGTGCTAGTAAAAGGTTTTAGCTACATATCTTCTGCCATTTCTTTCTCATCTGTTCTAGGAGAGCATCACACAAAGTCAGTAAGTCATCTGTGTAATCTTTTGAAGTTTGTGGTAGTGTTGAGCTCAAAGGAACACATTATAAAATATATATTTAAAAAAATGAAATATGTTACTCTAAAGTATTATATTTAAACATTGAGCAAATTAAAAAAATACCAACCAACCAAACAAACAAACTATAAATGAACAGAAATATGAGAAAGACAAAAGAGCCAGTTTGGTTTGTCATTCTTAATGGAGAATGAACTAGGTGTGGGCCTAATATTCCAATATTTTATATTTTTTCTATCAGGATCAAAAGTAAACTAAAGGCTTAAATAAAAATGCCTAACTTTGTGGATTGTGAAAAAACTGCATTGCAAAAGAACCTGATCTAATACCTGTTTCACATTTAGAAACTTATTGAACTTGATGAATAAACTTATTTTTCAATGCAATCTAGATAGTTGGGTTTCAAACCCTAACTAGATAGGCTTTCCAGACTCAAAGCTGGTGTGAAAGCAGTACACAGAGTGGAGGGAAAGGGCAAACTAGGATCTTGCTCTAGAATGATGAGAGTATATGTATATATATATATATATAAACAGATTTGGGTTTTTGGGGTGATCACATGGTTGTTTTCTTCTAACTTAGCAGGATACTTTATGTTCAGAGCTCTCACATTCAATGTTTTGACATTTCTCTCCAAGTTCCTGATGAGACCATCCTCACACCAAGCTCTTGAATGCTTCCATGTGTGTGTAGGTTTTGTTCCCCTACCCTGAACACCATAAACTCCCACAGATGCATAAATTATATAAACTACAGCCTTATTTAATGCACAAAAACACCAGCTACTCTTGAATACAGAAAGATGTGGGATCCGACCCCCCTATACTGTGATAATGCTGGTGCCTGCAGTTCTTTGGATGTTGTTGTGGGGTCTTTTGTGACCTCTTCGATGAGTCGTCACTGCGCTCTTGGGGTAATTTTTGTCAGCCGGCCACTCCTGGGAAGGTTCATCACTGTTCCATGTTTTCGCAATTTGTGGATAATGGCTCTCACTGTGGTTCGCTGGAGTCCCAAAGCTTTAAAAATAGCTTTATAACCTTTTCCAGACTGATAGATCTCAATTACTTTGTATCTTATTTGTTCCTGAATTTCTTTGGATCGTAGCATGATTTGTAGCATTTGAGGATCTTTTGGTCTATTTCACTTTGTCAGGCAGGTCCTATTTAAGTGATTTCTTGATTGAAAACAGGTGTGACAGTAATCAGGCCTGGGTGTGGCTAGAGAAATTGAACTCAGCTTTCCAAAGACGTGATAAACCACAGTTTAATGTTTTAACAGGTGAGCAATCACTTTTTCACACAAGGTCATGTATGTTTGGATTTTCTTCCCTTAATAATAAAAACCGTAATTTAAAAACTACATTTTGTGTTTACTTGTGTTATCTTTGTCTAATATTTTAATTTGTTTGATGATCTGAAACATTTAAGTGTGACAAACATGCAAAAAAATAAGATATCAGGAAGGGGGCAAACACTTTTTCACATCACTGTATATGAACCATTAATAAACTACTTGCCTACTTGGTCCAATTGAAGCTATTTATATTCACAGTGATTATTTGTTTATATTTCTATATTCTTGTTGAGGTATTATTTAGCAGGATAGTATCAATGTTTAGAAAATTTATATATTCTAATAGTAAGAATTCATTTAGTGTCCCCTATCCTACACTGACCACTTTTAATCACTCTCTGTGTATTGATCAAGCAGAGTTTACACTGTGTAATATTCTGTGTAATTTTCAGTATGTGCTTTAAATATTTAATCATCTGCCCTGGAAACTTTAACAAACAGTGTACTTATTAATATTATTAATATAAGAGTTTTATTAGCATAAAATTTTTTAGCAACTGATAAATCTTAGAAGTGTGTGTGTGTGTGTGTGTGTGTGTGTGTGTGTGTGTGTGTGTGTGTGTGTTGAAATGTGGGAGCGCTTTGGCATAGAGGCAGTGAGGGTTCACCACACCAAGTCACTTCACACACACGTCAGAGCTCCTGGAGCTTACTGCATTTCTCTGTCTCCATTTATCTCTACATTTTGTCTGCATTTTAACATAATGAACCAGCAAAAAAAAAATATCCAAATTTTATTGAGAGAGAGAGAGAGAGAACAAAAGTAGTTTTAGATGCATGTTTCTCTCTCCATAGTAGGAGGCTTAAGGTCATTGTTTTAATCTTTGTACATTTACATTGTACATACATTTAGTGGTCACTTTATTAGACACATAACCATGTTGATGGGTTATCACCTCCATTTGACTGCACTCCAGGACATTTATTATTATTATTATTATTATTATTATTATTACATTTACATTTGCGGCATATAGCAGATGCTCTTATCTAGAGCGACTTACAAAAGTGCTTTGTCATTTACTCATAGAATAAATCCTAGTACAGTACAGCAGGTTATTATTACAGGTTATTATTATTAATATTATTATTATTAGTTTTTATTTGTGGGTGGTGGGGTAACTATAGTCTGTGTAGCTCTTACTCTGGTACTAGCTCTATCTTGGTATAAAGGCTTCATTTCTATTAAGGTGTCATGGCTAAGGCTGTGAATACTTATGTACATGTGATTTTTAAAAAAAAAATAAATTTGCAAAAATTCCAAATTAACTTTTTTTCACTTTGTCATTATGGGGTATTGTGTGTAGAATTATGAGGGAAAAAATGAATTTAATCCATTTTGGAATAATGCTGTAACATAACAAAATCTGGCAAAAGGCAAGTGCTGTGAATACTTTCCAGATGCTGGGTTGAGAATCAAGATTTAAATCCAGATTGGTCCTTGGGCAATTTTTCAGTACTGATGATAACAATTTGACCTCAAAGGCCATTCTATTAATACCATTCTATTTTTCACTGCCCTCAAAAATAGAAATGAGGGTTTTTTTCATATGAGTTAAGCCATAAGAAGATGGACAGATTTAGTAAGCCCAGATACAGGGGCAGGGACCTACATAGACAGACACACACAATCTCTAACACACATCTTATGTAGGAGTTGGAGTCAGTAGACATAAAGCTGAACTCAGAATGAAGATTCTTCTCATCTTCACACTGCATCTGATCTCAGATATGAAAATCAATATTTAATCATTAAACTTTAAACCTTTCAGCAAATAGGTGTTGAGAGGTTTATGAGTATAAGCAAAGTTGTAGTAAAATTCTTACTGTCATGAAGAGATGTAGACCAGGATGAGTTCTCCATCCCATACACCCTGCACTCCACCCTTCTCTACTTTACCAAGACAATAGAGACAGTCTGGGCTTGACTTCCTTTATGTATCTGAGTCTTGTGTTCAAGCCTTTTCTGTGGTACTAGGTGTGACAGTGATTATTTGCTTATATTTGTGTATTTCTAGAATGCTAAAATACATTTATATTATAGATAAGCAGAGGAGGAAGAAGAATTGGAATTTCACTGGCCTTATCTCCCATTTTAACCATTTTAACCAATAACCAAGAAATGATGGTTTGTTCCACACCACCATGTTTACATTAATCTAGTATCTTATTTGTTTATATGATGCTAAATCTAAGTGATCATAGGCTGTTAGGGGATGCTGTCCAAACAGTAGTTTCAGCCCTGTAGACAGTGCCTGGCACTCTGCCCCCTGCTGCTGGGTGAGAGACCTGCCCCTAATCCTCCTTCTCTCCATTAGTGTCAGCTATTCAACACCCACCTCTTTGAACCACTAGTAGAATAACTATGTAGTGATCACTATACCTTGGGCAGTGGTAGCTTGATGATTAAGGTACTTGCTGTGTAATTGGAAGGGTGCTGGTTCAAGCCCTGCCATTGCTGGGCTGCTGAACATGGCCCTTAACTCTCAAGTTGTACTGAAACATAATTGCAAGTTGCTTTGGATAAAAGAGTCAGCTTAGCAGCATCTGCAGTTCCTAAATAACTGTTGAATGTGTTTAACCAATTAGATCTTCTATTTAATTATGGTCCACTGTATCCCAAGCCAGTATTTATTATGAACACACATGATTGCTACTAGCTCTGTAAGCCTGGAACTCAAAAGTGCCTGCCACATGACTATATCAGACAACTAGATTAGCTAGTTTATTCTGCTAATAACATACAGAAACTGTCTCTTACATTTCAATGTACAGGCCCTACTGTTTAAAACTCAGTTATTGTGACATAGAGGAAGTAGCTTCACTATAGCTTTGGATCTCATACCTTGTATTAATAACACATAAAGTAAAAAGTTCTTAACCACTTCCTGTGTACATCATTATTTCAGTATGTGCTAAAGCCTTTTAGTCTACTGCCCTGGAAACTTGAACAAACATTGTAACTGTATTATGTATTGTAACTGCATCTACTTCTTTGGATGCAGTGACTGTGAGCTGTTCACTTACTTTTAATACTTATCTCTTTTATACAGAAACCCAATAGAGCCAATAGAGCCACTGAGGGTTTAGTCCCGCCCACTGCTGCTGCCAATACGGTACAACATTCTAAGCACATTATTTACATTGTAATGCATTATTTCCATTATTTACATCAAATATGGCCATCAGAATTGAGATCTAGATACTGAATGACTTCAGCTACAAAGAAAAAAACACTGGCTCAAACACAAACAAAGCTGTAAACCTTGCACACATTTTAGTTAAATCAAATATCCATGATCAGATTATCTGTCTGATTCAGCTCACCAGTACTCACCAGAACAAAGCAAATCTTCACAGTGACCATCAGATATGTAGCAAATCAGGACTCTATCATCATATAGAGACATGAGTCACTCATTTATCCATCTCACACTCTTTAACTCATATTTTATAAGACACGTTAATATTAGAATAGTAAAATATCTCATGTAGGTCCCTTTTATTGGCATATTAAGTGCCAGGATATGCAGTGATTATTAATAATTGTTATTTGATTAGAATATTTATCAGATTGTTCATAATTGACTCTCATGCTGTGGAAAGTCCATTACAAAGTCTGGCATGTAAGAAGAGCCATAAACCTCAGCTGCAGTTATTCCAAAGAAAAGACCTCAAGTGGACACTGCATACAATTATAGATTGGGAGCTCAGACATCAGCTTTATGTGATATTCTCAGTCATTCTCACAGTTTTATGTGCTCAGATGTTTATAGTGATATAATAGTTTCTCAGGAGGAAATTTACATTCTTCTTTATTTAACAGTCATGCTCTGTTTAGGTGGGCTTTAAGTAGATCAGAAGTTTGTCTCTGAAAAAATGTTAAAACCGTAGAAGGCATATGGTTTAAACATAATATATTAACAATGAAAATAATGCAATCGTCCCTTCACTCATGAATTATACGATCCACTTTCTCTCTCCTACTCTTCCCCCACCCTGTTCTCCCAGAAGCCGTGCAGTAGCTGCACTGATCACATGCGCTCATGCACACACACCAGTTACAGTCTGTCTGTGGTGTGGTGGCTGTACAGAACATCCAAAAAGTCAGATGTTCTTCCTTCACAGGTGAGGGAATGATGTACAGGTGTGTGTGTGTGTGTGTGTGTGTGTGTGTGTGTGTGTGTGTGTGTGTGTGTGTGTGTGTGTGTGTGTGTGTGTGTGTGTGTGTGTGTGTGTGTGTGAGATGGGGGTGCTGGTCTCATTGTGTGCTTTGCATCACTAAAGCTCTAATCCTAGAATCACCCCTGCTTGTAACTGAATCATTTATTGATCATTGTCGCACAATTTTTTTAACGGTAATAAAATGTTTATATTAATAATTTCAATATGTTCAATATATTCAGTAAGTGGTGAGCTGCTCACTTACTTTGTATTGGCTTATTCATTTCTACAGTGTGACGGTGGCAACACAGATGGAGCGAGAGACGAGGCTGCTAGGAAGTGCTCTTTATTGTCCATAGCGTATACACGTAGTGTAGAACAAAAACAAGAATATAACCTATGAGGCAACGTGAAGCTCCGTCGTATACGTCAGTCATAGGACCATTAATGTGCAGCGGTGCCTTCCGGGACCTGTGGGTTTAAACATCGAGGGTTCGGAATGTGAAACAGGTGAGTATGACTAATATGAAGGCGATTGGGAGCGGAGCAGCTGTGTGCTGTGATCCTGAGCTGAAGTGGGCGTGTCCTTCCTGCTGGATGGCCAGCCACCTGTGTCATACAGAAACCAAAAGTGGTCACTTCTCTGCTCTGCTTCTGGGTCTCAAAGTTCCCTCAGAGTAAGGATGATCTTTAATAGTTATGCACTTCAAGTTAGAATCTATAATATCCTGACTAAAAAATTAGAGATCATTTCTGATATTCCGTTGTGTGCATAGTCTGTTGATCTGTCCCTGCTCAAACATTCTGAACTGTATTGTCTGTATGTGACTGGTGATTTCAGGCTGCACTGTATTTTCTTCAGGTCAGTTTTCTTCACATCACTGTTCACTTTACTGTTTTTTATTCAGGTCAGTTTTCTTCACATCACTGTTCACTTTACTGTATTTTCTTCAGGTTAGTTTTCTTCATGTCACTTATTTCTTCTGTCATTTTCTTCTGTTTTTCTTCTACTGTTTTCTACATTACAGTAGAAGGCACCACTGAAGTTCTACTGTAATGTATGTGATACCACAATCTTCTGTCACATGGGTCTCATTCAGACAGCAGGTGTGAATACTGCTGAAATGAGAATTCAGGTTATCGGCTACTGTATTACAAAATATATTAATCTTCATGAGCATTACTTTAAAATCCTAGCCCAAATTTAATGTGCACAAAACTCAAACTTTCATTGCTTTAAAATTTTTAAATAGATTTAAAAACATTTTTCTGTTACTTATGTTTCTCATTTTCTTTTCACTGGCTGTTGATTTGGTGTTTTGTACCCATGGTGTGCAACTTCCTGACTTTATTTTTCCAAGTAGAAGAACCTACAGGTGTCCGTCCCAGTGGAGAAGTGAACTGCTTTAAAATCAGTGTGGCACCCTGGTTTGAAACCAAGTTTAACTGTGATGTACAGATTTCTACCGCTCATTAGCATCAGTGTATTTGTCTTTAGTTCTCATTAAAGTCTGTCCATCACAGTACAGAGAAAAAGGAAATGTAACACTATGAATGAGGGACTTACCACTTCAGAATTGGCCTCCATTGCACTTGGTGGAATTGACTCTGCTGGGACAGCAAAACATTCAATGGAGTTCTCTCTGTCTGTCTGTGTGTGTGTGTGCGTCCGTGCGTGTGCGTGTGTGCGCGTGCGTGCGTGTGCACTTATATTTGCTATTTGATTGTGTGGAAGCGGTGGGAGGGCTTGTCTACCCACTAAGACACTTAAAGACTAATAGTAAAATATTAAAGACACTATTAAGAATTTTGTACGCTATTAAAGACACTATGTGTAACCAGGTTGTAACCAGGCTGAGGCCCCCTCCGGCGACCAGATGGAGGCCTCAAGTCAGACACATGCCTAATCAGGCTTGATGCCCAACAGATGGGCTAGATCTTTGTAAGCCCAGTATTTCAATCACTCTGTGTTGGGTCTTTGCTAAAGTTGTGAGCCAAGCGCCTAGCTGGTAACTCTGGGTATTGAGGTCTGTGAGCCCTTGTGCTACATCCCTTTTCTGCTCTGCGAAGGGGTCTGTGTTTTTACACGTCCCCTCCCTTCTCCAGTTTTCCCCTCTCGAGTCTGGTTCTCTCCCAAGGCTCCCCTTAGCCACTAAAGTTCCTCCTTGTTTTCTGGTTTTGTTTGGGAAGTTTCAGAGTTTGGTTTTCCCCAGTGCATCAGGGCTGCCATTCTTCCCGCGGCATCCTTTTTTTTTTGCACTCAGTATGGTGTTTAGTTTTTCCTCCCATTTTGTTGTCTTCCATTCCTGTGAAGTGCGATATACGGGCAGGTTATTTTATGGCTGCCATAGTCTAGCGGGAGCTTGTTTGCATCGCAACAAAATGGCTGGGATTTGATTATTTCTCTTGTTTAACCTATTCTAAGATCTAACTGTTTTCACATTAGCTCACCGTCATTAAAGTGTGGTAGCTCACCCAGCACAGTGTGGGGGTCATCACCTATGTGTCCTGGGTTTAAGCCACATTACACTAAAATACTATTGTACTATTAAAGACACTAAATCACTATAATATAAAATATACACATATAATAAGATATGTAACAATTAAATGTGACTTTCTTTTACAGACATTTTGCATATGGAGCTGGAGAGATGTCATCACGACATCACTGAGCTCAGCCTATAGACTCAACTGGCCATTCATCAAGATTGACTGTCACATAGTCTGTTCTTAGAACTGCACTGTTTCTGGCTGCAAGTCTCTACCATGTGGGAACAGCTGAGGAGATCAACAGGGTTTATCTAACCATCATTAATACCACCTAGCACAAGCACTACATACTGTGTGGTGGATGACCCCTCCCCCTAAAGGGCTTAGGAGGTCCCGCTGGCTCCACGCGACCGCCCTCTTTCTGGTCGTCGTGGTGCCCCTCGATCCTCCTCGGCCCAGGCTCCACAGCCTTAGCCCCTCCCCCCAAGAAATTCCTGGGGGTGTTCCACTCTGCCTCCGGAGAAGACACGGACAGCGATCATGGTCCTCTCCCCAATATCCTGGGATCCAGGCGGCAGTGCAGGGGGTGTCCACACACCTCCTGCTAGGAAGTCCGTTCTTCGCCAAGGGAGTAGGCGTCCTGTGGTGGTTGGGCATTGTAGATTTAATGTCTGAATGTAACGTATTTATGTTTTTGTTTAACGTCAATCGTTTCTTGTTCATGTCTATCGTTTGTAATACGTGAGTGCCGCTGTCGTTTATGTTATTAAATGTTCGTCCCTGTCGAAGAAGTCTCACGCCCTGCGGCACTCGGACCGACACACGTTACATCACCACACCAAGTCACTTCGTACACATGTCAGAGCTCCTGGAGCTTACTGCATTTCTCTGTCTCCATTTATCTCTATGCTTTGTCTGTATTTTAACTTAATGAACCAGCAAAAAAAAAAAAAAAAAGTCCAAATTTTATTGAGAGAGAAAGAGAGAGAGAGAGAGAGAGAGAGAGAGAGAGAGAGAGAGAGAGAGAGAGAGAGAGAGAGAGAGAGATTCAAACCTCTCAGTAAAGAGATGTTGAGAGGTTTCAGTATAAGCAAAGTTGTAGTAAAATACTCTCAAGTAAACTGAACATGTAAATTTTACATTTACGGCTTTTGGCATCTAGAGCAACTTACACAAGTGCTTTGACATTTATTCATAGAATGAACACAAGAAAACAAAAGAGGTTTTGTTAGAACACAAAAAAACAAAGGTTTGCCTTCTGTTCCATTACAGCATGTAAAATCCCTCTATTTAAGGAACACCACCATTTTTATCTGTCAATTTTTACATTTTGAAGTAAGCTATGGCAACCTTTGGTCTTTCACCCACCAGCCTGAACATGAGAAAACAAAACACCTGCGCAAATGAACATATACAAGTGGAAGATCCTTTGAGAGAAAGGGAAAGTTATACAATCTATGTTTGGTAAAATGGATGTAAATAAAAGCATAAACTGCTAAACTAGCCTGATCAAGTGACATGTTTGACAGAAGCATAGTCACAAGTGTCCTCCTCCTTCTTGAAGGTCTCCTTGGTAACAGCATCATTAGAACTGTTTGCATTCTTATAAAACTTCACTGTTGTATAAATTAGAGCTTCATCAGACATCCTTGCTGACTGTTGTGTGTCACACACTGAGGAATTCTCAGAGAGAATTATAGCATTAGCCGAAACAGTGTGTGTAAAATCACAGGGGTTTGTGGGTAACTGGGTTTGGGCATAAACAGCTAGGGAGAGATCAGAGGGGTTTGTGGGTAGATTGACAGTAGAGTAGACTGTAGGAGCTCCAGTGTCTGAGACAAAATGGCTTCTGGTGTCTTTGATCTCACTGTCACAGTCAGAAAGTGGAACCTGAGTAAAGAGAAAAAAATGTTGTGACCTTAACAGCAGTGTCTATGAATGAGATTGAATGTTTTTTGTTTTTTGTTTGTCTACAACTCTTTGCATTCAAGTGAGGTACAAAAATGTAGTTTGGGGTCATATTAATGGAATATTTGTCTATAGTTTCCGTGGACTGCCCAGTTTGAACATTGGGTGGTGTCAGGAGTAGCAGGTGTAAACATTATGGTGCTTCCAGAGGGCTGCATGCCAAGTGTATTATAATTTTACTACATGTGTAGAGTATTATAATTCTATTACAGATGTAGTGCACCTGTTCCAGTAGTGGCCTGCTAATGACCTATAATCATGACTCACCTTATGGATGTGTAATACACTCATGACTCACCCCATAGATGTGTGATAAACTCATGACTCACCCAGTGGTCGTGTGAGGAGTCTTGGAGGGACTGACACTTGGATGATGCTGATTCTTGACATTAATCACAAATGAATAAATTGTAATCACATACTAAACGGATGCATGGTATTGTTCACATTTAACAGTTAAATACTCACAGATATTCACATTAATCTGAGTAGGTACTCTTCAAATGCAAATAAACAGTAGAATACTTAGTCATTAGTTAATTGTCTTTAGTTCATATTCTAACAGTGCTCATGCATGTCCATTTCTAGCCAGCAGAGGGCAGCAGCAGGCAGCTCTGGGGTCTAATCAGTTCTGTTCATGACCAATAAATGTGTTTAATCTACAATGCTTACGGCACAGATACATGCTGCACTCACATCTGCACATACAGATCTGAATGTGTTATCCTCATGACAATGTTGATTGATAAGTATTGTTTTATGTGATCATTTTTGAAGGGTGTGTGTGTGTGTGTGTGCGCGTGTGTGGTAATACCCTGCCCCTTCCTGCTTCTCTTTCTGAGAGTCACTATGAGGAATGAGGTTCCCATCAGAAGCAGCACCAGACTCACACAAGCAACACTGATCACAGTGGAATATGGAAATCCTGGAGAGGACACAGAGTCATAATTACTGAACCAATCAAAGTTAACCTTTATCCTGATCATTCAGAAGTGTGTGATGAAGCTGACAGTGTGTGAGTAGTTTCACTTCATACAAGGCAAAGAAATCCACAGTTGCTTCAGATATTGTGGATGTGGTTGCTTTTAAACTGCATTTTGGTGCTGGTGGTTGTAAATTTGAAAACAAATTTAGTGCTGTAAATTAGATGGGAAGTGTAACAATGTTCAACAGCTAATTCAGACTCTACTCATTTAGACAGTTATAATATTGTTGATCAGTCATATGGGTTGGGAGGGCAGTGAACAAATAAAACACACAAAAGACACTTGGCTAAAATCAGACACTAGTCAAATTTACAGCCTTGTCTACCTATAAACACTAGACTATTTTACAGTCTCCAGGTAACCTACAGACACTAGACTACAGCCTTGGCTACCTACAGGCACTAGACTACTTTACAGCCTTTACTACCCAAGGATAAAAACATTTGTTTAGTTCCTGTCATCTAAACAGCATCAACTGATTCTGGACTCTCTAGGATTTGCTAAAATAGTTTTTTAATTAAGTAATTTAGAATGATGTATAGATGTTGCCTCTGCATTGTCAAAACAATAAAGCATTACACAGTTCTTGTTATTTACTCACCTATAACTCTCAGGTAGATCTGTGAACTATAAATCTTGAATCCATGATCAGTTATCCAGTCTGATGTAGTTCCACACCAGTATTCACCAGAGTCCTGAACCGTGACATATCTGATAGTCACAGTCAGGTTTTGCTTTTCTCTGTCATAATACAGTGATATGTTTTTTTTACTTTCTTTTTTTCCTGATTTGTTGACCGATCCTATATAATTACAGCCACCAGTGTCCACTCTCTTGCAGAAAAACTTGGGTTCACTCCTGTGGGATTCTGGGTAACAGCAGCTGATGTTCACAGTTTCTCCTACATAGGCATTGATGGTCTTACCACAGCATGAGCCTGTCAATCATACACATTCAGGTCAAAATGTTTGCATTTATTAATAGTTCTTAATGTTTCTTTTGTTCTAGAATTTGCTATGTTAATAAAAGGGAAATATGCCACTTTAGGAACGCTTCAGAGATCAGATCTGCATCAGCCTCACTTCCCTTACAGCTACAAACCCATGAAAATATTAAGTTTAGCTTAACCTGTATACATTTATATTTTCAGCATTTAGCAGATGCCCTTATCGAGGGTGATTTACAAAAGTACAGTTTAGCAAAATTGTTATTATTTCTGAAAGTTTTAATTGATGAAGTGATTTTGGCAAAATTGTATGTTACATGCTACTAACCTGCTGTTACATTGAGCTTCACTTCAGTGTAGGTGTGCAGTTGATCAGATACATTAACAGCACACTGGTATGTTCCAGTGTCATTTACACACAGCTCTCTGATAAACACACTGAAGAATCCTACACTTCTGTTATCACAAATTGAGAATCTGTCTTTATGAGTCCATGTACTGTTTGGATTTGTTGTTATTTGATCTAAACATGACTGATCTGTTACATTCTTACAGAAAGATTTCAGTTTGGTTTTGTATTCATCCTCATATTTGCACTTGATGGTGACTCCTCCTCCTGCACATGCAGTCACTGATATAGACTCCATATCCTTGGACTCTCCTGTATCTGAAAGACATGACAAACATCCATGTAAGAAATGGCTTCATATTGAAGTTGATCATTTTGTTTCAATTCATCCTTCCCTTTTTCTCAGCTGTGTTTTAGTCTTGGTTTGATTTGTTCTGCACCTTCTGTATGTCACTGTATGAAATTCCCTGGGAGATGTTATCATATATCACACCATTGTGCCACTGATCATCAGTACTGTAACATGTGTTTGAAGGGTGTGATCTTAAATGGGATGAATACAATGTCATTGTAATGGGGCTCAAACCCAGGACAGAGAGGTGATGACCCTGACACTGCTGTGTGAGTTATCACACTTTAATGAAGGTGGGCCCGTGTGCAAAACAGATCTTAGAACAGGTAAAACAAGAGAATAAAAAAACAACAACAGTAGGGAATCTAACCCCGACCACTTTGTTGCAAAGCAAACGAGCTCCCGCTAGACTAAAACAACCTGCGAGTATATATCGCATTTCACAGGAATGGAGGATGACAAAACAGGAGCAAAACTAAACACCAGGCTGAGCGTGGACAAATGGAAAACAAAGGATGCCACAGGAAGAATGGTAGCCCCGATGCATTGGGGAAAACCAAACTCTGAAACTTCCCAAACAAAAACAGAAAACAGGGAGGAACATTAATGGCTAAGGGGAGCCTTGGGAGAGAACCAGAATCGAGAGGGGAAAACTGGAGAAGGGAGGGGACGTGTAAAAACACAGACAACCTCACAGCGCAGAAGAGAGGTGTAGCACAAGGGCTCACAGACCTCCATACCCAGAGTTACCAGCTAGGAGCTTGGATCAAAACTTTAGCAAAGACCCAACACTGAGTGACTGTGTCACTGGGCTTATATAGATCTACCCCAGCTGTTGGGCATCAAGCCTGATTAGTAGTGTGCCTGGTGCCAACCCTTACAGTCACACTGTCATAAGGACACTCAGGACTTCTGTGGCTCAGAAACTCCAGTGGCTCAGAGACTTCCAAGTAAAAGTTGAAAAAAAAAAAACAATTATTTCTATGAGGTCTTTTTGGTTACCCATATTTAAAATTAATTCTGTCACTGTTCTATTGCTTCATCTTCAGAAACTGTACTGCTGTAGTGTCACCCATGCGTCTGTTGTTGCTAACACAAGGATTGCTCTTTCCTGTAGATGTTACTCACAGGTATCAAGAGGAAGTGATCTCCAGCTGCTGCTGGATTCAGCACTTACTCGTTTTTGTTGTCCTGTAGTAAACTACAGCTGTTTGGCAACATGCCAATATCATATTTCTAAGAAGGTGAAAGGCTAGAGGATCTTCCCATTTGGGTTTTATTTAGTAATATGCTGGTTATAATTTAAATGTGTGCTTCACTTTAGAACAAATGTGACTACGAGTATACATCAGCTCCACACTGGTACCTTTTCTTGACTTCCACAGTGAGGCCTCTGATCTTCCTGTTTTACACATTTCAAAATGCATTTCTGATTCAGTCAACACACAGTGGCAATGAACTGCTAATCAAACTATCTTTGAGTTTGTGTTAACTCTTTAAGTCTCTTCTTTGCACTTCATGGCGACTCCCAAATATCCAGTTACGTTTGTTGAGACCCCAGTAAGATCTAAAAATTCACCAAAAGTGACCATCTAAACAAAGACTATATTTGACCCTGCTGATAATAATGATTAAAGATTGATTTTTATACCTGAGATCACATGCAGTGTGAAGATGAGAAGAATGAAGATTCTGAGTTCAGCTTTATGTTTACTGCCTCCAACTCCTAGATTAGATGTGTGTTAGAGATTGGGTGTGTCTGTCTATGTAGGTCCCTGCCACTGTATCTGGGCTTACTAACCCTGTTCATCTTCTTATGGCTTAACTCATATGAAAAAACTCTTATTTCTGTTTTTGAGGGCAGTGAAAAATAGACTGGCATTAATAGAATGGCCTTAAGCCTCTTACTACAGAGAGAGAAACATGCATCTTAAACTGTTTCTCTCTCTCTCTCTCTCTCTCTCTCTCTCTCTCTCTCTCTCTCTCTCTCTCTCTCTCTCTCTCTCTCTCTCTGTGTGTGTTTCCTACCTTTTGATGTCTTCCTCTTTTTCTTTAGCTTTCCCAGCATTATTACACACATCAGAAGAATGATTGTTATTATGACCAAAACCACAAATAAGGTAATGAAGGATCCTAGTAAAGCATTAGAGATGAGAGCACAGATCTCAGTCTCTGGTAGAACAGCAGGGGCCACATATAATATTTAGAATTTATATGAAATCATATGTGCATGCAATACTGCTATTTCTGCTATTTTGTCATTAGAGAAAATAGAACTGATCTGATTCAGTGTAACTACATGTCAAGTTTTGTGGTCA
Organism: Electrophorus electricus; assembly: GCF_041902795.1. Classification (NCBI taxonomy): domain Eukaryota; kingdom Metazoa; phylum Chordata; class Actinopteri; order Gymnotiformes; family Gymnotidae; genus Electrophorus; species Electrophorus electricus. Next base: position 2,861,120 of record NC_137514.1, on the reverse strand, counting down.
TAGCAAGTCAGAATCTTCTCAAATTCCACAACACAAAATAACAGGTACACATGGTCTGGAGGCTATTCACATACATTGTGGGTACAGGCCTTTATAGATACATTTATGACCTTGAGTATGTGTCACTGGATCACTGGCTGTACGGGCTTTATCGGGTTTTGGACCAGCTCGGTTGCTGATAATATAAACCGTTTTTTTGGGGGGGTTCCTCTAGCAGTAAGGCTGGGGTTATAGTTGTAGACATGCAGATGCTACAGAGGTAGTGATGTACATGTATGCTGTGCTGTTATACTGTGTGTGTAAAGTGTGTAGGAATGAGTGTGTGAGGGCGAGGTGACAGGGATGTGTGATATGGTAGAGTGAAATAATGTGGTTTGAGCCAGGCCGGGTGTGTCACGTCCCTGTAGTGACGTCGTTCACGGCCCTGCCTGCCATCTAAACTGACAGAGAGGTTTTTAGCTTTTATTCTTTACCATAATTAATTCAGTTTCTGTAAGTTTGTGGTGAGTTTTGTATATGTTTCACATAAGCATATCCTTCCTAGGTAATAGAGTGTAGTTTGCGATCCACTGAAATGGCTCAGGAACAGCTCACAGAAATCTACACTAGTGAGATTACAACAGTTTCCAGGAAATATGCAATACATTCCATTCATCTTAGAATTTAATGTTAATTATTTTATAAAGATGCAGATGTAACTATTAAAATATGACATTACAGCTAAAACATTAAGTTTCTCAAAAATCCTGTGTTACTGAAGGCTTATTTAGAGACATTGGACAGGAGTTCACTACCATGTTCAGGCAGCCAGATTAAAAAAAAAAAAGTGTTTGTCAGTGAAAAACAATGATTACATTTTGCTAATGATCCTGCATGAATCACAGATAACTGCAGAAAGCCATTATTACAGAGGGTTCATTTTAAAGAAGTGAATGCTACTGTAAAATGCTAAGGACAAACATCTCAGCTGGACAGGAGACATGACAGTTATAGAAAACAGAAGCTCTTCACACTCTAACCCGCAGTGGTGAGTCGCATGGTTCAAACTCATATGTAACCATGGCAACACTTCCTGTGTTTCTCTCTGTTCTATGATGGTGCTGTGCTTGTTTTCTCTCTCATTATTTCTGTCTCTATCTCATGTTAAAGAACTGCCAAACTCAAAGTGTATAAAAGCAGCCCAACATATATGAACCATTAAACTACTTGCCTACTTGGTCCATGTGAAGCTATTCATATTCACAGTGATTATTTGATTATATTTCTATATTCCTGTTGAGGTACTATTTAGCAGGATAGTATCAGTGTTTAAGAATATGTATATATTCTAATAGTAAGAATTAATTTATTGTCCCCTATCTTACACTGGCCACTTTTAATCACACTCTGTGTATTGGTCAAGCAGTGTTTACACTGTCACTCACCAGTATATTCCTCCATCCTCTGATCTCAGATCAGTGATGGTAATATTGAAGACTCAGCCTTCTGTTACATCATCCAGAGAGAATTTTCTACAGCATTTAATGTTTAGTGTTTATTCAAAAAAAGAAAAGCTTACAGTGAACAAGTACATGTGCAAATGAGAGTGGCCTTGCTCAGGGGCCCAACAGTGGTAACCTAGCAATGTTGGGGCTTGAAACAGCATAACCCCTTGTTAGGCATGTAAATAGATAGATGTCTACCTTCTATCTCTGCCTACCTCCAGATGACCATGTGGACTCAGTATACACCGATGTGCTGGGATCAGGTGTTGGAGGGGTGTAGGTGGAGTGTGAGACAATAACATTCATAGGTGTGTCTGAAAGACAGAAACAGACTTCTAAATTTCAAATATTTCTCATATTCAGTACACACAAAAATCTTGTTTTTTATGTATTATAAATCCCTACTTCACATAATTGCCTCAGTTAATCATCATCATCATCATCATCATCATCATCATCATCATCATCATCATCATCATCATCATCACCATCATCATAACTGTCGTTATCTGCTCATCACTCACCCACTTTAACCACTAACAGAATCTCTGTGTAGTCATCACGCAGTGTCTGCTCTGTCACACACCAGTATTTTCCTCCATCCTCTGATCTCAGATCAGTGATGGTAACAGTGAAGACTCTGGCTGCTGTGTCATCATTCAGAGAGAATCTCTTGTCTTTAGCAGTTTTAGAATCAACAGGGATGTTCTTAGTCCGGAAAGTATAACACTCTCCTCTGCAGACGAACTTCATGTGGGTTTCATATCCAGACTTATAGGGGCATCTGATCTGAACTGAACGGCCCTTGTATCCAGTTACTGTAGTTACAGCAGCAGTTCCAGCTGTAAAATAAATCATTGTGTTAGTAATGTACAGTACATGCAGAAGATCCACTGTTATGACTATTCACTTCACTACCAAGTCCCTCTCTGTGTGGCAGGTAAACTAATAATGTGCTGAACCTGTCTGATGATAAAGTGAGCAGTAAATGGAACTCACCTGGGAATAGACTGGACAAGACGAGTATAAGTGTCCACATGTTGAACTGGGTGGTGAGAGTTCTGTGAGAACTGTCTCATAGTCTGACACTTCCCCCTTCAGTTCTCATCACTGCTTAAAGTGGTGTGTGTAACCAATCACCGCCTCTATTCTCTCTCATTTTTTCAGAGCTCTTCTCTCTGTCTTTGGATTTCTCATTTTGTTCTCTTTTCTCTCTTTCTATCTTTCTTTCAGAGTGTGACTGAACTGAGTTCACTGAGAGTGTGACGTAGTCCAAGATCAGGTGTAGTTTATATCTGGAGAGCCATCACCTAAGTCCTAATGTGACCTCACACACAGTGGTGAACACACTGATGTTAAACAATGATGTGAAGGAAGTCTTGGACATGTTTTGTCCAGGTGTTTTATAAACAATATGCATGTTCAGAAAAACAAAAAACCCACAGTGAGCTCCTGCCACTTCCTTTTTCTTTTTCTCAGACTCATTTCTAAACCTCCCTGCACATTTTCCTGTGTGTGTCATTATTTCATATATATACTGTTGTGCTTTCCTTTACTTTAGACTTTTTGCTTTACTGTACATCAGACCAAAGCAGCAACTGTATTGTCTGTGTCTGTGTTGCTATGACAAAGACTAAGGTCTCAGATGCTGTCTGTCCTAAATAGTCTGCCGTAATGACGAACTCATCTTATTTATTTGTTTGTTTCCATTTAGGTTAAAAACATTTCATGTTTTGTTTGGCACATTGTCACAAACAAAGAGCTGTACAGTTATTGGTAGCTGTTTCCACAGTTGTACACTCTGCTGCACCACTGTGCCATTTAGTGGTAAAAACATTTTATGCAACCTGGCATTGCTAAATTGGGCCCTCTGTCTGGTCCCCATTCCCCTGTAGCAATTTTACCCAGTAGAGTTTAATGTATCCAAACTTCAAACTTTCACTTATCTGACACATTTATATAGTACCTTTCTCAACACAAGGACTCTTTACAGACAGAAACCAGCATGTTACAATCAAATCACTCACACACCTATGAGAAGCAGGGACTGTACCCCCTAGAGGAAGGGAAGAGGTTAAGATATTCCCAGTTAGTCAAAGGTCCATGCTACAGTACAGCATACCAGTACTGCCATCTAGAGTTCAGTGAGCATCACTGCAGCTGCAGTACGAGTACAGCTGCAGTAGAGTATGTCTACCCACTTAATCTCTGAGTGCAACAGGTTTGTCAGCATAGACTGTATACCCTAATAACGTATCATGTCTTTCTGAGGAAAAATAATCACACAGTAAAATGAGGTTTTACTTGTGTGTTTTTTCCTCATCTGAATGGTGTGAGTGCAATTAATTTTATGGCAGGGATTTATTAGGCGTGGTGTGGAAATGAACTAAAATATCGTGAATTGTATTGACGAAGTGATTTATGCACATGTGTGATGGTGACCACGTTAAATGTCAGAGAAGCCCTTTGTGCTTGAAATGCAGAACCAGATTTTCCGCTCATTGTATTTTACTTTATTCAAGTTCAAAGTTCAAAGTTCAAAGAGGTTTTATTGTCATTTCAGCTATATACAAGTACACAACAAAAACGAGACAATGTTCCTCCAGGACCATGGTGCAACACAAAACAACAGTGCAACAGACAACATGCTACACAAGTGCAAACAGTACAATATAGTGCAAAAATGTCATTAAATAAACAATAATAAATACAGGACAGGACAAATACAAAATGAGTAGACAATGCAATTATTTAGTCCAGTACACAGTACTGGGCATATGTAAAGCCAGTTGTGCATAGGAAACAGTGACATGCTACCCTGAACATAGCAGTCACCGGTAGCAGCCAGAACAGTTCAGAGTACAGTGCTGGTTTAGTACAGCAAGTAGGATAATGTGCAAGACTGCAACAGGAGTGCATAGTTTATTTGTGTGAGGTTTGACTTCAGCACTAGTCCGATGCAGAACAATGTGTTAGTGTGTGTATATGTATGTATGTACATTTATGGATGTTAAATTGCATTAATAAACCTGTAGTTTATTGACTCCAGTGATGTTGCTTTTTAAAAGGCCTAAGGTGGTACCTGTTACAATAGACTCCCTTGTAAATATGCTCTGGTCAGTTCAGCAGGAGTAGGGTGTGGCTGCCATTTGTGCTGAACTGGGTGTGTCTGTCTGTGATTTTGGAATAACTAAGTACTGAGGGAAGTGTTTTGTGTTATACAGAGTTTAAAATATACAGTCACCGTCTCCTATTTTCCCTCACTTTGTCATTTTTCTTTAATTCACAAGCACACACACACACACACACACACACACACACACACACACACACACACACACACACACACACACACACACACATATGCGCATGCAAACACATACACATACAGTAGGCATACATTTCACATAATTTCTTGTTAGAGTCTGTCTTAGGCACCCTGTTATTAGATCCACTTGGACAATTTATTTTAGCTTGTAAAAGGTTTTTTACACACGAAAACCTTTAATATATCAGAAAGCATATTAATATAAAAAGCATATTATTTCCACCAGATGGCACTGTTTCCTCCTGAACTCATCAGGTAAATTCCACTGCCACAAAAACAGAACAAACAGAATAACATTTACATGATACATGTATATTATTATATTATTACTGAGAGTCCTGTGTGCAGAATCAGCTCACTGGCAAACGTTCCTTTGAGAGTTTTAAACAGTGCAGTACTGCCAGCTCCACAAGTTGAGTAAGGAGATCCGAATACCTACAAATATTTACTCTTCTCACACTTACCCTGAGTGTTGTCTTCTCCCCACACTTACTCTGAGTGTCTTCTGCTCACAATTACTCTGAGTGTCTTCTGCTCACAATTACTCTGTGGCTTGCACCTCCCCAGATCAGCTGTGCATAGACTGTTATGATAGCTATGCAGTTTTTAAGGGAAGAGTTTTTCTGAGTTGTCAACTGTTTGCAACCTTTAAATGGATGATTAAATGAGCCATTGTTCAGTCTTATGTGTTGCTCTGTTGATGACTGTGGACAGACTGGGTTTTTTGGTTACACTTAGAAGGTCATTTTGGAGTAAATCACAGAGTCCTCAGCTTCATTGGAGTTTAGTGCGTGGGTTGTGCTTTGCTAAGACACATTTACAGTGCAGTATGTGATGGAGTCAGACGGTTCATCTACACTGGAGTAGATTACAGTGTGTGAAGACCCCACTGTGGTGTAGACAGTGGTGAGTGTGGACGTTACTGCAGTTCTCAGCTCCTGATCTTCAATCTCCTGATAGATGCACTCATTCTGCAGAAGAACAATTTGTGTAAAGATTCTATCTATGTTCATCAATACAGTCAAGCTAAAGTATGTTGAAACCTTCTACATTACTGTGGAATTGTTATAGCACAAATATTGTAGCTATAGAGAAGTTTGCATAGTACCACTTTACTCAGTGTTCTGCAGCCATTTTAAATGCATATCTAGTCTCCTTAATAGATTGAGTGTCCTTCAGAAACATTAACAAAATTCTGGGAGAGAGTAGGTATACAACAGTATTAGCATCACATTTGACTTTGTCCTCAGTACTGTCCCTGTCCACTGGATGGCATGTGCTTTAGATCAAGGCCTGATACCTGTCTAGTGGTGATTGGCATTGAACCTACAAGGATCAGCTCTGTCATGCCTGCAAAACAACAAGAGAAGTTATATTATTATCAGATAGCAATGTACAGAGTGTATTTTTTTTGTGTGTGTGTGTGTGTGTGTGTGTGTGTGTGTGTGTGTGAGTGTGCGTGTGCGTGTGAGTGTGAGTGTGAGTGCGTGTGCGTGTGCGTGAGCGTGAGCGTGTGTGTGTGTGTGTGTGTGTGTGTGTGTGTGTGTGTGTGAGCCCATGTATTTAACTAAAATGGCAACATGCATCCTTAGGCTGGAGGTCTTAGTTTATAAAAGTTTTATGTGTGTAAAAACACATGCGAAATTGATAAAACGCAGAAATACCTGTTTAAGTTGATCTTCCTAATCCACTGAGCTTTAAAAATGAGAAACATTTAGTACACACAAACATCTTCTTTACACATGTATTTAAATACATGTTGTCATTTGTGCAGCTTGTTTTTTTATAAATCATCTGCAAGACCTCTGTCTACATGTACAAATTAGGACTTATTACAAATTATTATTTTAGTGGTAAAGGTTGACTTCTTGTAATGCCTGACAGCTGATGTTGATCATTATTAAAGACCTCCATTCACTGAATGATGCTGCTAGTAGTTTGGCTTAGAAGAAGGACTTACTGATCAAACTGTTTTTCAGTTGTTTCTAATTACACCAGGGGTTATTGAAGCATTCTGAGGTCAAATTGTTATCATCAGTACTGAAAAATTGCCCAAGGACCAATCTGGATTTAAATCTTGATCCTCAACCCAGCTGTTTTCAAAGAGAATATACAGTGCATTCAGAAAGTATTCACAGCACTTGCCTTTTGCCAGATTTTGGATTAAATTCATTTTTTCCCTCATAATTCTACACACAATACCCCATAATGACAAAGTGAAAAAAGTTAGTTTGGAATTTTTGCAAATTTATTTTTTTTTAAAAATCACATGTACATAAGTATTCACAGCCTTTGCCATGACACTCAAAACTGAGATCAGGTGCATCCAGTTTCCACTGATCATCCTTAATAGAACTGTAGCCTTTATACCAAGATAGACCTAGTACCAGAGTAAGAGCTACACAGATTATAGTTACCCCACCACCCACAATTTAAAACTAATAATAATAATATTAATAATACTAACCTGTAATAATAACCTGCTGTACAGTACTAGGATTTATTCTATGAGTAAATGACAAAGCACTTTTGTAAGTCGCTCTGGATAAGAGCATCTGCTAAATGCCGCAAATGTAAATGTAATAATAATAATAATAATAATAATAATAATAATAATAATAATAAATGTCCTGGAGTGCAGTCAAATGGAGGTGATAACCCATCAACATGGTTATGTGTCTAATAAAGTGACCAGTAAATGTATAATACTGTAAATAATACTGGTTTCAACTGCAATACTTATAAGATGAACTTATATGCTAAATTAGTATTTCCAAAATAAGTTCAAGTTTACTTACCATCATGTAACCATATTTGCAATGATGAGGGACCATCTTCATTCTTTCGCATTTACTGAATTTAATTTTTTTTTCTAAAGGCTTTCCCTTTGTATCCATTTTATAGGTTTTAGTGGAGTCTTCTTTGTCTCCATAATATAAACCTTCCAAATCTATTTATTTAGTAAACTCATCATAGCAGTTCACACCATATGCATCACATCACCGAACTAGTGTGTAAGACACCAGAAGACATTCTGTCTCAGACACTAGAGCTGCTACAGTCTACTCTACTGTCAGTCTACCCACAAACCCTTCTGGTCCCTTTCAAGCTGTTTATGACCAAGTCCAATTACCCACAAACCTCTGTGATCTTACACATACTGGTTCTGCTAGTGCTCCACTACCATCAAACTCTCCTGATCAGGACACTTATTGTACAGCTCAATTACCCACACTTCTCTCTGATTCCTCAGTGTGTGATACACATCAGTCAGAAGGGTTGTTTGCAGAAGCTCAAACTTATGCATCAGTGAAGTTTTGAGAGAATGCAGACAGTTTTAGTGATGCTGTGACCAGGGAGACCTTCAAGGAGGACTCGTGTGAATATTCCACTGTTAATCATGTCACAGCATGGGTCTAGGCTTGCATTTTTAATTGGTTACCCTTGCATTCTTTCATGTTTTTATGAAGACTGTGTAAGGGAGAGGGGGAGGGGCTGGGGATGAGAGCTGGAAGTACAAGTCACCAGTGTGCTGCCCTGTCTGTTACCTGCAGCACTGTCAGTGGTACGGGGGCAGAGAAACAGCAGCATGTTTGTGTGGATTCTGCCTGGATCATTTGAATGCTTCTAGAAGCCACAATAAGAATCATACAATCAATCAACCAATCAATTATTTACAAGAAGATAAGGCCAGCCAGCCTGTGCTGTTCTGAGCCAGAAAGTCTGTACTGCCATTTAGAGCACAAAGTGAGTAAGTTACAATGATCACCGTGGTAGAAATACATGATTCATTAGAAACAGGGACGATTCTAGGATTAAAGCTTTGTACATTTTAACATTATTTTGGACCAGCATTCCCAGACTTGGGAATGACTGACTTTTTACAGCCACCACACCACAGACAGATTGTAACTGGTGTGTGTGCATGAGCGCATGTGATCAGTGCAGCTACTGCACGGCTTCTGGAAGAACAGGGCGGGGGAAGAGTAGGAGAGATAAAGTGGATCATATAATTCACGAGTGAAGGGACGATTGCTTTATTTTCATTGTTAATATATTATGTTTAAACCATATACCTTCTACGGTTTTAACATTTTTTCAGAGACAAACTTCTGATCTACTTAAAGCCCACCTAAACAGAGCAGGACTGTTAAGTAAAGAAGACTGTAAATTTCCTCCTGAGAAACTAGTATGTCACTGTAAACATCTGAACATATAAAACTGTGAGAATGACTGAGAATATCACATAAAGCTGATGTCTGAGCTCCCAATCTATAATTGTATGCAGTGTCCACTTGGGGTCTTTTCTTTGGAATAACTGCAGCTGAGGCGTATGGCTCTTCTTACATGCCAGACTTTGTAATGGACTTTCCACAGCATGAAGGTCAATTATGAACAATCTGATAAATATTCTAATCAAATAACAATTATTAATAATCACTGCATATCCTGGCACTTAATATGCCAATCAAAGGGACCTACATGAGATATTTTGCTATTCTAATATTAGCCTGTCTGATAAAACATCAGTCAAAGAGAGTGTGAGATGGATAAATGAGTGACACATGTCTCTATATGATGATAGAGTCCTGATCTGCTACATATCTGATGGTCACTGTGAAGATTTGCTTTGTTCTGGTCTGTACTGGTGAGCTGAATCAGACTGATAACCTGATCATGGATATTTGATTTAATTAAAATGTGTGCAAAGTTTACAGCTTTGTTTGTGTTTGAGCCAGTGTTTTATCTTTGTAGTTGGAGTCATTCAGTATCTAGATCTGAATTGTTATAGCCATATTTGATGTAAATAATGTAAATAATGCACTACAATGTAAATAATGTGCTTAGAATGTTGTGCCGTATTGGCAGCAGCAGTGGGCGGGGCTAAACCCTCAGTGGCTCTATTGAACCATCAATTATGTGCAAAGGGCTCTGAGGTCACGTGATGTCCACACCACCGTGGCTCAGTAGCACAAAACATCCAGGAGTTCCATTGTTCCCCAATACATGGCGGAACACATTTCTTCATTTAAATGAGTCTTTTACTTCCTTAGTTCATAATTTCTATGTGATACACAAAGGCAGCTTTCATAATTTTCATAAAAAGAAATTGGAGATTTGGGGTTAAATAAACTCTGTTTAAATAGTCTCTGCTCTTTTTATTGGTAAAATTTGAAGGGATTAAATATGTACACAACAGAAATAAGAAAATTACATTATTTTATTTGAGACTGAAACATTTTCTAGGCCTTTATGTCTACAGGTTAACCAGAGGAAGGGTGATTTCAGCTGATCAACCGTGTGAGTTTTAGAGGTTTTCCAGTTCCCACCAGTGTCACTGTGAGGTTTTCACTGATCCAACGTCTGCTTTGTTATCAATAATTCTAAACTTAACCCTCATTCCAGGAAATTATATGATCTCAAACAACTGTTGTTGCATGAGATCAGAGATCAGACTACCTCAACCTTGCAATAGTCACAAAGCACTCTGGGAAATAGTTGTCAGGAAGTGACACACTTGTTACAAACCACATAGTGAACAGTTCATGAGGGAAAATAAGAACTAAAATAAAAACTTTAAAAATGTCTGTAAAGACATTGAGGTTTCCAAACATCAAATTTGGGATGAGCTCTTAAAGTGGTTCTCAAGAAGATCAAAATATTCTATAAAACAGTAAATATTCTTATTTCAGCAGTATGCCGAAAGGTGGTGAGATCATTTAGAAAATGTATGAAACAACAGAAGAAATATGGTACAGTGAGCAAGTTCTGTGAAGGAAGCTGACCTGAAGAAAATACAGTGCAGCATGAAATCACCAATTACGTACAGAAGATACAGTTCAGAACATTTGAGCAGGGATGGATATTGCACTCAAAGGAATATTAAAAAAATTATCAGTAACTTGTAAGTCAGGCTATTACAGATTTTAACTTGAAGTACACAACTATTAAAAATTATCTCTATTCTGCAGAATCAGAGCAGAGAATTGAAATGGTTTTTTGGGTTTCTGTATGAAGGAGATAGGTATTAAAAGTAAGTGAGCAGCTCACAGCATCCAAAGAAGTAGAATACATCATAATATTAATGAGTACAATGTTTGTTCAAGTTTCCAGGGCAGTAGACTAAAGGGCTGCAGCACATATTAAATAATGATTTACACAGGAAGTGGTTAAGAACCTTTTACTGTATGTGTTATTAATACAAGGTATGAGATCCAAAGCTATAGCAAAGCTACTTCCTCTATGTCGCAATAACTGAGTTTTAAACAGTAGGGCCTACACATTGAAATGTAAGAGACAGTTTCGGAATGTTATTAGCACAATTAACTAGCTAGTCTAGTTGTCTGAAATAGTGGTGTGGCAGGCAGTTTTGAGGTCTAGGCTTACAGAGCTAGTAGCAATCATGTGTGTTCATAATAAATACTGGCTTGGGATACAGTGGACAGTATTTATATAGAAGATCTATTTGGTTAAACACATTCAACATTCACTTAGGAACTTCAGACACTATTGTATATTAATAGCATTGAGCTGACTCTTTTATCCAAAGCAATTTACAGTTATGACTGAGTACAACTTGAGCAATTGAGATTTAAGGGCCTTGATCAGAGGCCAACAATGTCAGGGCTTGAACCAGCAACCTTCCAATTAAACATCAAGTACCTTAACCAGAAAGCTACCACTGAGGTCTCACCCAGCAGCAGGGGGCAGAGTGCCAGGCACTGTCTAGAGGGCTGAAACTACTGTTTGGACAGCATCCACTAACAGCCTATGATCACTTAGACTTAGCATCATATAGTCAAATAAGACACTAGATTAATGTAAACATGGTGGTGTGGAACAAACCATCATTTCTATGATTAAAACTGTTATTGGTTAAAATGGTTAAAATGGGGGATGAGGCCAAGTCCCCTTGACTGTCGAGCTGAGAGAGAGAGAGAGAGAGAGAGAGAGAGAGAGAGAGAGAGAGAGAGAGAGAGAGAGAGAGAAAAAGTAGTTTTAGATGCATGTTTCTCTGTCCATAGTAGGAGGCTTAAGGCCATTCTATTTTCACTGCCCTCAAAAATAGAAATGAGGTTTTTTTTTTCATATGAGTTAAGTCATAAGAAGATGGACAGAGTTAGTAAGCCCAGATACAGGGGCAGGGACCTACATAGACAGACACACACATCTAATCTAGGAGTTGGAGGCAGTAAGCATAAAGCTGAACTCAAAATGAAGACTCTTCTCATCTTCACACTGCATCTGATCTCAGGTATGAAAATCAATCTTTAATCATTATTCTCAGCAGGGTCAAATATAGTCTGTTTAGATGGACACTTTTGGTGAATTTTTAGATCTCACCATGAAGTCGCCATGAAGTGCAAAAATGAGACTTAAAGACTTAGCACAAACTCAAAGATAGTTTGACTGGCAGTTCATTGCCACCGTGTGATGCCTGAATCAAAAATGCATTTTGTAATGTGTAAAATAGGATAACTCCACCATTGTAGAATACTCCGCCAAAATAGGATAACTCCGCCGGAGGAGGAGGAGGGTTAGGCGCCAGGCCAGCAACCCGGCCCTTAAAAACTTCTACCGCTACGGAAACGTGAATATTCTAAACAATCCCATCAGCAAAGAGGACCTGGCTCTAACTTGATGACGGTGCTGGAACAAACCCGTGAAGGTGTCCAACGCCCGATGCAGACCGGAACCTTCGATGCAAAAATGATTTCCAAATTAGGCACCTGGAATGTTAGAACTCTCTGCGAATGTAACTGAATATGTGGGAGTCGCCATGAAGTGCAAAGATGAGACCTAAAGAGTTAACACAAACTCAAAGATAGTTTGACTAGCAGTTCATTGCCACTGTGTGTTGACTGCATTTTGAAATGTGTAAAAAAGGAAGATCAGAGGCCTCACTGTGGAAGTCAATAAAAGGTATCAGTGTGGAGCTGATGTATACTCGTAGTCACATTTGTTCTAAAGTGAAGCACACATTAAAATTATAACCAGCATATTACTAAATAAAACTTAAATGGGAAGATCCTCTAACCTTTCACCTTATTAGAAATATGATATTGGCATGTTACCAAACACCAGCAGCAGTTGGAGCTCACTCCCTCTTGATAGCTGTGAGTAACATCTACAGGAAAGAGCAATCCTTGTGTTAGCAACAACAGACGCATGGGTGATTTAGTTGATTCAAACTAAAGTTTTGATCCAAGCTCCTAGCTGGTAACTCTGGGTATTGAGGTCTGTGAGCCCTTGTGCTACACCTCTCTTCTGCGCTGTGAGGTTGTTTGTGTTTTTACACGTCCCCTCCCTTCTCCAGTTTTCCCCTCTCAAGTCTGGTTCTCTCTCAAGGCTCCCCTTAGCCACTAATGTTCCACTCTGTTTTCTGTTTTTGTTTGGGAAGTTTCAGAGTTTGGTTTTCCCCAGGGCATCGGGGCTACCATTCTTCCTGTGGCATCCTTTGTTTTCCCTTTTCCACGCTCAGCATGGTGTTTAGTTTTTCCTCCTGTTTTGTCATCCTCCATTCCTGTGAAGTGCAATATTAGCGCAGGTTGTTTTAGTCTAGCGGGAGCTCGTTTGCTTTGCAACAAAGTGGTCGGGGTTAGATTCCCTACTGTTGTTTTTTTTTACTTCTCTTGTTTTACCTGATCTAAGATCTAACTGTTTTGCACACGGGCCCACCTTCATTAAAGTGTGGTAACTCACCCAGCAGTGTCAGGATCATCACCTCTCTGTCCTGGGTTTGAGCCCCATTACAGTGACATTGTAATCATCCCATTTAAGATCACACCCCTCAAACACATGTTGCAGTACTGATGATCAGTGGTACAATGGTCTTATAACTGATAACATCTCCCAGGGAATTTCATACAGTGACATGCAGAACAAATCAAACCAAGACTAAAACACAGCTGAGAAAAAAGGAAGGATGAATTGAAACAAAATGATCAACTTCAACATGAAGCCATTGCTTACATGGATGTTTGTCATGTCTTTCAGATACAGGAGAGTCCAAGGATGTGGAGTCTATATCACTGACTGCATGTGCGGAAGGAGGAGTCACCATCAAGTGCAAATATGAGGATGAATACAAAACCAAATTGAAATCTTTCTGTAAGAATGTAACAGATCAGTCATGTTTAGATCAAATAACAACAAATCCAAACATTACGTGGACTCATAAAGACATATTCTCAATTTGTGATAACAGAAGTGTAGGATTCTTCATTGTGTTTATCAGAGAGCTGAGTGTAAATGACACTGGAACATACCAGTGTGCTGTTAATGTATCTGATCAACTGCACACCTACACTGAAGTGAACCTCAATGTAACAGCAGGTTAGTAGCATGTAACATACAGTTTAGCCACAAACGCTTTCAGAGAGAATAACCTAACTTCTCCAAACTGCACTTTTCTTCGGGATAAGAGCGTGTGTTAAAAGCCAAAAATGTAAATGTACAGTGGTTAAGCTAAACTTGATATTTTCCTGGGTTTGTAGCAGTAAGGGAAGTGTGTCTGAAGTAGATCTGATCTCTGAATCAGATCATTGTTTTATGAATTCCTAAACCAGTCATCATCATGTCAGACAGGTTAATACCAGTAAAGCAAAAAGTGTCACATTTCCTTTTTTATTATGATTATATTATTATTATTATTATTATTATTATTATTATTATTATTATAGTATTACTTTTTTATTAGGATGGTAAGTTCTAGAATAGAAATATTAAACATTGTTAATAAATGCAAATGTTTTGATCTGATAGGTCTGCACTATGGAAATCCCATCAATAAGACCTGCTATCTAGGAGGAAGTGTGAACATCAGCTGCAAATACCCAGAATCCCACAAGAATGAACCCAAGTTTTTCTGCAAGAGAGTGAACACTGCTGTCTGTTCTGATAAAACATTTGTTAATAAAACAGAGATACATATAACTAAGGGAAACATATCACTGTATGATGACAGAGAAAAGCAAATCCTGACTGTGACTATTAGATATGTAACAGTGCAGGACTCTGGTACATACTGGTGTGGAGCTACATCAAACTGGAAATCGAATCATGGATACCGGGTTTATAGTATACAGATCTACCTGAGAGTTACAGTTGAGTAGATAACATGACCTGTGTAATATTTGTTGTTTTCACAATATAGAGGAAATCATGTTTAATTGTTCATGCTAAACCTGTCTAATATGTTTCTAATCTTGAGGTATGCAAGGCTGTAAAGTCTAGTGTCTGTAGATACTTGTGAGCAGTTTGTTCACTGCTCCTGTCTGACCCGGGTGTCTGATCAGCAATTAATACTCTCTAAATGAGAAGAGTCTGAATTAGAAGTTGACCATTAGTATCCATCTAATTTATTCTGCTAAATGTATCTTCACTTAACGGTATTCAGCATGTCAAAGCAAATGTGATGTGCATTAAACACATTTATAAGTGTATGAGTCAAATGAACCACATATTTCATTACACGTTCAGAAATCTGTTAAAACACACATAGCCTTTTACTTTAGTAATCTTTAAGTTTTAAAGTGCTTGTCCAGAAATACAACCACGAACACCTCCATCATTTACAACCACAGAGTATATAAGCAACTCCATGCACAACATCTGAAGCAACTGTCACATTCTCTTCTACAGCAAATCCATTAAAATATGTTACAGATGCACTGGACACATGTCACTGTCCACAGTCTATACCAATAATAACATGGACTCAGATTATGTCACTCCTGTGTTTATTTTTCTATTTATCCAGAGATTCCTGTTTCAACCTCATCATCACATTCATCATCATGCATCAGTCCACAGCTCACCACACCAACCACATTCTCAGGATCTAAACACACATCAGCTTCCTCTCCTGGTACAGGTGCTGACACACTGTATCAGGACTGTACAGCATGGAGTGAAACTACTCACATACTGTCAGCTTCATCACACACTTCTGAATGATCAGGATAAAGGTTAAATGTGATTGGTTCACTGATTATGACTGTTTCCTCTCCAGGATTTCCATCTTCCACTGTGATCAGTGTTGTGTGTGTGATTCTGGTGCTGCTTCTGATGGGAACCTCATTCCTCATAGTGGCTCTCAGAAAGAGAAGCAGGAAGGAGCAGGGCATTACCACACACACACACACACACACACACACACACACACACACACACACACACACACACACACACACACACACACACACTCACACACACACCCTTCAAAAATGATCACATAAAACAATACTTATCAATCAACATTGTCATGAGGATAACACATTCAGATCTGTATGTCCAGATGTGAGTGCAGCATGTATCTGTGCTATAAGCATTGTAGATTAAACAAATGTATTAGTCATGAACAGAACTCATTATACCCCAGAGCTGCCTGCTGCTGCCCTCTGCTGGCTAGAAATGTACATGAATGAGCACTGTTAGAATATGGACTAAAGACAAGAAACTAATGCCTAAGTATTCTACTGTTTATCTGCATTTGAACAGTACCTACTCAGATTAATGTAAATATATGTGAGTATCTAACTGTGAAATGTGAACAATACCATGTATTCATGTAGTATGTGATTACAATTTATTAATTTGTGATTAATGTCAAGGATCAGTATCGTCCAAGCGTCAGTCCCTCCAAGACTCCTCACACAACCACGGGGTGAGTCATGAGTGTATCACACATCTATGGGGTGAGTCATGAGTATATTACACATCCATAAGGTGAGTCATGATTGTAGGTCATTAGCAGGCCACTATTGGAACAGGTGCACTACATGTGTAATAGAATTATAATGCACTTGGCATGCAGCCCTTTGGAACCACCACACACTACATGTCCCAGAATCCTCCAAGGAGATCGTCATTAACAGAGTATTAATTTGGTACACCTGTGATTCATTATGTTTCCTATGTTTCTCTAACACTTCCTCGTTGCAAAGTATTGCCTCTGTTTCCTTGAGAATACTGAGCGTTTCAAGTTTACCTGTTGTTATTCTGTGCATTGTCCTGTTTCTAGTGCATTTCTCATGACAGTCCAAAATGAAGTGTTTCCCACATCCAACACCACCTCTTTTCCTGCTCCGGATAAATGACATAAATGCTCCTGTGTGTTCCCTTATACTGTTAACACCTGCTACTCCTGACACCACCCAGCGTTCAAACTGGGGAGTCCAGGGAAACTATAGACACATATTTCATTAATATGACTCCAAAAATAAATTTTTGTACCTCACTTGAATGCGAAGAGTAGTAGACAAACAAAAATAACATTCAATCTCATTCATAGACACTGCTGTTTAGTTCGCAACATTTTTTCCTCTTTACTCAGGTTCCACTTTCTGTCTGTGACAATGAGATTAAAGACACCAGAAGTCATTCTGTCTCAGACACTGGAGCTCCTACAGTCTACTCTACTGTCAAACTACCCACAAACCCCTCTGATCCCTCCCTAACTGTTTATGCCCAAGCCCAGTTACCCACAAAGCCCTGTGATTTGACACACACTGTTTCGGCTAATGCTATAATTCTCTCTGAGAATTCCTCAGTGTTTGACACACGGCAGTCAGCAAGGACGTCTGATGAAGCTCTAATTTATACAACAGTGAAGTTTTATAAGAATGCAGACAGTTCTAATGATGCTGTTACCAAGGAGACCTTCAGGATGGAGGAGGACACATGAATATGCTTCTGTCAAACATGTCACTTGATCAGGCTAGTTTAGCAGTTTATGCTTTTATTTACATGCATTTTACCAAATATAGATTGTATAACTTTCCCTGTCTCTCAAAGGATCTTCCACTTGTAAATGTTCATTTGGGCAGGTGTTTTGTTTTCTCATGTTTAGCTTACTTCAAAATTTAAAATGCTGGTTTTCTTTCAATAGCAGGATTTTACATGCTGTAATGGAAGAGAAAGCAACACCTGTTTTGTTTTCTTGTGTTTATTCTATGAGTAAATCACAAAGCACTTGTGTAACTTGCTCTGGATGCTAAATGCTGTAAATGTAAATGTGTTCAATCTACTTGGGAGTATTTACTACAACTTTGCTCATACTCATAAACCTCTCAACACCCCTCTCTCTCTCTCTCTCTCTCTCTCTCTCTCTCTCTCTCTCTCTCTCTGTCTCACTCTCTCTCTCTCGCTAAATAAAATTTGGACATAACTGGTTATGTTCTTGTTCATTATGTTCTTATCTTCATATAAGAATTCATATTTCATTAAATAAGGTTGTAGTTTATATAATTTATGCATCTGTGGGAGTTTATGGTGATCAGGGTAGGGGAACAAAACCTACACACACATGGAAGCACTTAAATAGGACCTGCCTGACAAAGTGAAGTAAACCAAAAGATCCTCAAATGCTACAAATCATGCTACGATCCAAAGAAATTCAGGAACAAATGAGATACAAAGTAATTGAGATCTATCAGTCTGGAAAAGGTTATAGAGCTGTTTTTAAAGCTTTGGGACTCCAGCGAACCACAGTGAGAGCCATTATCCACAAATTGTGAAAACATGGAACGGTGATCAATCTTCCCTGGAGTGGCCGGCTGACAAAAATTACCCCAAGAGCGCAGTGACGACTCATCGAAGAGGTCACAAAAGACCCCACAACAACATCCAAAGAACTGCAGGCACCAGCATTATCACAGTATAGGGGGGTCAGATCCCACATCTTTCTGTATTCAAGAGTAGCTGCTGTTTTTGTGCATTAAATAAGGCTGTAGTTTATATAATTTATGCATCTGTGGGAGTTTATGGTGTTCAGGGTAGGGGAACAAAACCTACACACACATGGAAGCATTCAAGAGCTTGGTGTGAGGATGGTCTCATCAGGAACTTGGAGAGAAATGTCAAAACATTGAATGTGAGAGCTCTGAACATAAAGTATCCTGCTAAGTTAGAAGAAAACAACCATGTGATCACCCCAAAAACCCAAATCTGTTTATATATATATATATATATATATATATATATACTCTCATCATTCTAGAGCAAGATCCTAGTTTGCCCTTTCCTTCCACTCTGTGTACTGCTTTCACACCAGCTTTGAGTCTGGAAAGCCTATCTAGTTAGGGTTTGAAACCCAACTATCTAGATTGCATTGAAAAATAAGTTTATTCATCAAGTTCAATAAGTTTCTAAATGTGAAACAGGTATTAGATCAGGTTCTTTTGCAATGCAGTTTTTTCACAATCCACAAAGTTAGGCATTTGTATTTAAGCCTTTAGTTTACTTTTGATCCTGATAGAAAAAATATAAAATATTGGAATATTAGGCCCACACCTAGTTCATTCTCCATTAAGAATGACAAACCAAACTGGCTCTTTTGTCTTTCTCATATTTCTGTTCATTTATAGTTTGTTTGTTTGGTTGGTTGGTATTTTTTTAATTTGCTCAATGTTTAAATATAATACTTTAGAGTAACATATTTCATTTTTTTAAATATATATTTTATAATGTGTTCCTTTGAGCTCAGCACTACCACAAACTTCAAAAGATTACACAGATGACTTACTGACTTTGTGTGATGCTCTCCTAGAACAGATGAGAAAGAAATGGCAGAAGATATGTAGCTAAAACCTTTTACTAGCACTGTTTTCATTCACTGCATCTGAACATTGTATTGTTGGGCTTTATTTGTTCAGGAAATTCGGCAGTCTATCAATGTTTATTGTCTAAACATACTTT
Organism: Electrophorus electricus; assembly: GCF_041902795.1. NCBI lineage: Eukaryota > Metazoa > Chordata > Actinopteri > Gymnotiformes > Gymnotidae > Electrophorus > Electrophorus electricus. Next base: position 2,841,608 of record NC_137514.1, on the reverse strand, counting down.
TTTAATTGTCTTTTTTAAAATTAGAAATTACATAACGTATTTACTGAAGTGTGATTCAAACTCATGCATGATAATACTCTATAGTCTAGGAAAATGTCAGGAAATAAACAGGTGATATACATATACAATGTGAATCATATACAATGTGAATGAAATGTAAAGATATTTTTTGCCCTGTCAAAACACGAAAGAATCCTCTGCAGATTCAGTACAAAAGCCAAGCCAGTAGATCAAACATGATCCAACTATAGATGACCCATTGTGCCATCTAGCGTGTCGTAGTTTTACTAAGCTACTGTCACAAATGGCCACCCTCCTGGTGCCACTGTTTCTTTAGTTTCCCTGTCATGTCTGTTTTGCTTTACTTCCTTGTTCCGCTCCTTGTTTTCATTTTCATTTTTTGTTCACTGCTGGTGGAGTTTGTTAGATGCAGACCTTTTTATTTACGGCGGGAATTCACCTCCATGTTTATAATCGTGCTGTACATTCACCCAGCTCGAGCACACAAGAGGGTCTCCAGGAGCTGTATGGAGCGATTAGTGAACTGCAGAACGTTCACCCAGGCGGACTGTTTATTGTTGCCAGAGATTTCAACCACACAAGTCTCAAGTCAGTACTGTCTAAATTCCATCAACATGTGAACTTTGCAACGAGAGGAGCAAACGTGCTGGATCTCATTTACACCAACATCTTTAGGGCGTACCGGGCGGAGCCCCTCCCCCACCTCAGATACTCTGAGCACATGCCTGTAATGTTGATTCCTGCATATAGACCGATCGTCAGATGCTCGAAACCACTTCTGAAGCAGGTGAGAACCTGGTCAGCAGGAGCCATCTTTGCTCTTCAGGACTGTTTTGAGCAGATGACATGAATCACATTCAAGGAGGCTGCTACTGACGGTGACGCTGTTAACCTGGAGGAGTATACAGCATCAGTGACTGGCTACATCAGCAAGTGCATTGATATTACCGTCTCTAAGACCATTATCACTCGCCCCAACCAGAAGTCATGGATGACTGCTGAGGACCTGCAACTCAGCCTTCAGGGCAGTTGACAAAGAGGCTCTTAGAAAAGTGAGAGCCAAACTGTCACGTGCGATCAGGGAAGCAAAGCGTGTACCCACACAGAGGATCCATGGACACTTCAGAGACACCGGTGATGCACAGCGCATGTGGGAGGGTATTCAGGCCATTACTAACTAAAGGGAAACATCACTTTCCTGTGATGGTGATGCCTCCCTCCCAGATGCACTGATTGACTTCTATTCACGGTTTGAAGCACAGAACAACGTTGCAGCGGCAGAGTCCATCCCTCCGTAAAAATGACCAGGTGCTGTGTCTGATTGTGGCTGATGTCAGGCAAACTCTGCGTGGAGTTAACCCACGGAAAGGTCGTGTGCTCAGAGAATGTGCTGACCAGCTTGCAGATGTCCTGACAGACATCTTCAATATCTCTCTGAGCTGCACCATTGTCCCAACATGCTTCAAGATTACCACCATCATCCCTGTGCCTAAGAAGCCCACAGTGTCGTGTCTCAGTGACTACCATCCTATCACACTCGCATCCATCATCATGAAGTGCTTCGAGAGACTCGTCATGAGACACATCAAGACCCAGCTTCCTGCTTCCCTGGAGCTCCTGCAGTTCTCGTACCGCTCTAACCAGTCTACGGATGATGCCATCTCCACCACACTCCAGATGTAAGTGCCAGATAGACAAAAAGGGCACAGACATGAGAATGCTGTTCATAGACTTCAGTTTAGCATTCAACACTATCGTTCCTCAGCATCTGATTGGAACATTGGGCTTACTGGGCTTGAACACCTCCCTCTGCAACTGGATCCTAGATTTCTTGACTGGTAGTCCTTAGTCAGTCCGGATCAGGAGCAGCACTTCCAACACCACCACACTGAGTGCTGGTGTACCCGAGGGCAGCATACTCAGCCCTCTGCTGTTCACACTGTTGACTCATGACTGTGCAGCAATGCACAGCTTGAACCACATGAAGTTCGCTGATGACATGAATGTGGTGGGTCTCATCAACAAGGACGACGAGTCAGCATACAGAGAGGAGGTGCAAGAACTGGTGAGCTGGTGTAAGCTCAACAACCTGCATCTGAATGTTGACAAAACAAAGAAGATGGTGGTTGACTTCAGGAAAGCAAGGCAAGATCACTCCCTGCTTACCATCAATGGCTCCTCGGTGGAGATGGTCAAGAACACCAAGTTCTTTGGTGTTCACTTAACAGAGAACCTCACCTGGACCCTGAACACCAGTTCCATTACCAAGAGAGCCCAGCAACGTCTTTACTTCCTTCAGAAGCTGAGGAAAGCCCATCTCCCATCACCAATCCTCACCACCTTCTATAGAGGTACTAGAGGGAGCATCCTGAGCAGATGCATCACTACCTGGTTTGGGAACTGCACCATCTTTGACTGCAAGACCCTTCAGAGAATAGTGAGAACAGCTGAGAAGATCAATGAGATCTCTCTTCCCGCCATCACGGACATCTACACAACACATTGTATCCATAAAGCCACCAGCATTGTGGGAGATCCCACACACCCCTCACACAAACTGTTCACTCTTTTGCCATCTGGTCCCTCACCTCTACATTGTGCATCAGTTTCTTCCCAGGAGCCATCAGACTCCTGAACTCTGGCTAATTCCATTTCCAATTCCAACAAACGGACACTTACACACATACACACATGCTTATACACAGTCATGCACACACATACATACATACATACATACATACATACATACACTGTTTTTGTATCGGACTAGTTGCTGAAGTCAAACTTCACACATACATATGCACTCCCTGTGCACATTATTCCTACTTGCTGCTAGAGCTCTGTACTAAATCAGCACTGTACTCTGAACTGTTCTGGCTTCTACCGGTGACTGTTATGTTCCGTATAGCATGTCACTGACTCCTATACACAACCCACTTTACATATTCCCAGTGCTGCATACTGGTAAAAATAAATGCACTGTCTGTTCATTGTGTATTGGTCCTGTCCTGTGTTTATTTATTGTATGACATTATTGCACTTATATAGATCTACCCCAGCTGTTGGGCATCAAGCCTGATTAGTAGTGTGCCTGGTGCCAACCCTTACAGTCACACTGTCATAAGGACACTCAGGACTTCTGTGGTTCAGAAACTCCAGTGGCTCAGAGACTTCCAAGTAAAAGTGGAAAAAAATATATATATATTTTTTATTTCTATGAGGTTTTTGTGGTTACCCATATTTAAAATTAATTCTGTCACTGTTCTATTGCTTCATCTTCAGAAACTGTACTGCTGTAGTGTCACCCATGGGTCTGTTGTTGCTAACACAAGGATTGCTCTTTCCTGTAGATGTTACTCACAGCTATCAAGAGGAAGTGAGCTCCAGCTGCTGCTGGATTCAGCACTTACTCATTTTTGTTGTCCTGTCGTAAACTACAGCTGTTTGGCAACATGCCAATATCATATTTCTAAAAAGGTGAAAGGCTAGAGGATCTTCCCATTTGGGTTTTATTTAGTAATATGCTGGTTATAATTTAAATGTGTGCTTCACTTTAGAACAAATGTGACTACGAGTATACATCAGCTCCACACTGGTACATTTTATTGACTTCCACAATGAGGCCTCTGATCTTCCTGTTTTACACATTTCAAAATGCATTTCTGATTCAGTCAACACACAGTGGCAATGAACTGCTAATCAAACTATCTTTGAGTTTGTGTTAACTCTTTAAGTCTCATCTTTGCACTTCATGGCGACTCCCAAAAATCCAGTTACGTTTGTTGAGATCCCAGTAAGATCTAAAAATTCACCAAAACTGACCATCTAAACAAAGACTATATTTGACCCTGCTGATAATAATGATTAAAGGTTGATTTTCATACCTGAGATCACGTGCAGTGTGAAGATGAGAAGAATCTTCATTCTGAGTTCAGCTTTATGTTTACTGCCTCCAACTCCTAGATTAGATGTGTGTTAGAGATTGTGTGTGTCTGTCTATGTAGGTCCCTGCCCCTGTATCTGGGCTTACTAACTCTGTTCATCTTCTTATGGCTTAACTCATGAAAAAAAAAAAACAACTCATTTCTATTTTTGAGGGCAGTGAAAAAATAGAATGGCATTAAGAGAGAGAGAAACATGCATCTAAAACTATTTTTGTTCTCTCTCTCTCTCTCTCTCTCTCTCTCTCTCTCGCTCTCTCTCTCTCTCTCTCTCTCGCTCTCTCTCTCTCTCTCTCTCAGCTCGGCAGTCAAGGGGACTTGTCCCTCCACACTTGCACACCCTGTCATGAAGAGGTCTAGACCAGGATGAGTTCTCCATCCCATACACCCTGCACTCCACCCTTCTCTACTTTACCAAGACAGTAGAGACAGTCTGGTTTTGACTGCCTTTATGTATCTGAGTCTTGTGTTCTTGCCCTTTCTGTGGTTCTGGGTGTGACAGTGATTATTTACTTATATTTTTGTATTTCTAGAATGTTAGAATACATTTATATTATAAATAAGCAGAGGAGGAAGAAGAACTGGAATTTCATTGGCCTCATCCCCCATTTTAACCATTTTAACCAATAACAGTTTTAATCACAGAAATGATGGTTTGTCCACACCACCATGTTTACACTAATTGTGACATAGAGGAAGTAGCGTCATTATAGCTTTGGATCTCATACCTTGTATTAATAACACATGCAGTAAAAAGTTCTTACCCACTTCCTGTGTAAATCATTATTTCACATATGCTACAGCCCTTTAGTATACTGTCCTGGAAACTTGAACAAACAATGTACTCATTAATATTATGATGTATTGTAACTGCATCTACTTCTTTGGATGCTTTGAGCTGCTCACTTACTTTTAATACATATCTCCTGCATACAGAAACCCAAAAAGCCATTTCAATTCTCTGCTCTGATTCTGCAGAATGGAAATAATTTTAAATAGTTGTGTACTTCAAGTTAAAATCTGTAATAGCCTGACTTACAAGTTACTGATAATTTTTTTAATATTCCTTTGAGTGCAATATCCATCCCTGCTCAAATGTTCTGAACTGTATCTTCTGTACGTAATTGGTGATTTCATGCTGCACTGTATTTTCTTCAGGTCAGCTTCCTTCACAGAACTTGCTCACTGTACCATATTTCTTCTGTTGTTTCATACATTTTCTAAATGATCTCACCACCTTTCGGCATACTGCTGAAATAAGAATATTTACTGTTTTATAGAACATTTTGATCTTCTTGAGAACCACTTTAAGAGCTCATTCCAAATTTGATGTTTGGAAACCTCATGTCTTTACAGACATTTTTAAAGTTTTTGTTTTATTTCTTATTTTCCCTCATGAGCTGTTCACTATGTGGTTTGTAACAAGTGTGTCACTTCCTGACAACTATTTCCCAGAGTGCTTTGTGACTATTGCAAGTTTGAGGTAGTCTGATCTCTGATCTCATGCAACAACAGTTGTTTGAGATCATATAATTTCCTGGAATGAGGGATAAGTTTAGAATTATTGATAACAAAACAGACGTTGGATCAGTGAAAACCTCACAGTGACACTGGTGGGAACTGGAAAACCTCTAAAACTCACACGGTTGATCAGCTGAAAACACCCTTCCTCTGGTTAACCTGTAGACATAAAGGTCTAGAAAATGTTTCAGTCTCAAATAAAATAATATAATTTTCTTATTTCTGTTGTGTACATATTTAATCCCTTCAAATATTACCAATAAAAAGAGCAGAGACTATTTAAACAGAGTTTATTTAAGCTGAAATCTCCAATTTCTTTTTATGAAAATTATGAAAGCTGCCTTTGTGTATCACATAGAAATTATGAACTAAGGAAGTAAAAGACTCATTTCAATGAAGAAATGTGTTCCGCCATCTAGTGGGGAACAATGGAACTCCTGGATGTTTTGTGCTACTGAGCCACGATGGTGTGGACATCACGTGACCTCAGAGCCCTTTGCACATAATTGATAGTTCAATAGAGCCACTGAGGGTTTAGCCCCGCCCACTGCTGCTGCCAATACGGCACAACAGTCTAAGCACATTATTTACATTGTAGTGCATTATTTACATTATTTACATCAAATATGGCCATCACAATTCAGATCTAGATACTGAATGACTCCAACTACAAAGATAAAACACTGGCTCAAACACAAACAAAGCTGTAAACGTTGCACACATTTTAATTAAATCAAATATCCATGATCAGGTTATCAGTCTGATTCAGCTCACCAGTACTGACCAGAACAAAGCATCTTCACAGTGACCATCAGATATGTAGCAGATCAGGACTCTATCATCATATAGAGACATGTGTCACAATTTTATCATTTATCCATCTCACACTCTCTTTAACTGATGTTTTATCAGACAGGCTAATATTAGAATAGCAAAATATCTCATGTAGGTCCCTTTGATTGGCATATTAAGTGCCAGGATATGCAGTGATTATTAATAATTGTTAGTTGATTAGAATACTTATCAGATTTTTCATAATTGACTCTCATATTGTGGAAAATCCATTACAAAGTCTGGCATGTAAGAACAGCTATAAGCCTCAGCTGCATTTATTCCAAAGAAAAGACCCCAAGTGGATACTGCATACAGTTATAGATTGGGAGCTCAGACATCAGCTTTACGTGATATTCTCAGTCATTCTCACAGTTTTATGTGTTCAGATGTTTGCAGTGACATACTAGTTTCTCAGGAAGAAATTTACAGTCTTCTTTACTTAACAGTCCTGCTCTGTTTAGGTGGGCTTTAAGTAGATCAGAAGTTTGTCTCTGGAAAAAATGTTAAAACCATAGAAGATATATGGTTTAAACATAATATATTAACAATGAAAATAAAGCAGTCGTCCCTTCATTCGTGAATTATATGATCCACTTTCTCTCTCCTACTCTTCCCCCGCCCTGTTCTCCCAGAAGCCGTGCAGTAGCTGCACTGATCACATGCGCTCATGCACACATCAGTTACAGTATGTGTGTCTGTGGTATGGTGGCTGCAAAAAGTCAGTCATTCCCAAGTCTGGGAATGCTGGTCCAAAATAATTTTAAAATGTACAAAGCTCTAATCCTAGAATCGCCCCTGTTTCTAATGAATCATGTATTTCTACTACGGTGCTCACTGTAACTTACTCGCTTTGTGCTCTAAATGGCAGTACAGGCTCAGAACAGGCTCCGTGACAAACACGGGCCGACTGGCCTTATCTTCTTGTAAATAATTGATTGGTTGATTGATTGTATGATTCTTATTTTGGCTTCTAGAAGCATTCAAATGATCCAGTCAGAATCCACACAAACATGCTGCTGTTTCTCTGCCCCCGTACCACTGACAGTGCTGCAGCTAACAGACAGAGCAGCACACTGGTGACTTGTACTTCCAGCTCTCATCCCCAGCCCCTCCCCCTCTCCCTTACACAGTCTTCATAAAAACATGAAAGAATGCAAGGGTAACCAATTAAAAATGCAAGCGTAGACCCATCCTGTGACATGATTAACAGTGGAATATTCACACGAGTCCTCCTTGGAGGTCTCCCTGGTCACAGCATCATTAAAACTGTCTGCATTCTCAAAACTTCACTGATGCATAAGTTTGAGCTTCTGCAAACAACCCTTCTGACTGATTTGTATCACACACTGAGGAATCAGAGAGAAGTGTGGGTAATTGAGCTGTACAACAAGTGTCCTGATCAGGAGAGTTTGACGGTAGTGGAGCAGTAGCAGAACCAGTATGTGTAAGATCACAGAGGTTTGTGGGTAATTGGACTTGGTCATAAACAGCTTGGGAGGGACCAGAGGGGTTTGTGGGTAGACTGACAGTAGAGTAGACTGTAGGAGCTCTAGTGTCTGAGACAGAATGACTTCTGGTGTCTTTCACACTAGTTCAGTATATGTGATGCATACCTCCTATGGTGTGAACAGCTATGACGAATATGATAAATAAATAGATTCGGAAGGTTTACATTATGGAGACAAAGGAGACTCCACTAAAAGCTATAAAATGTTTACAAAGGGAACGCCTTTTGAAAAGAAAAATGACATTCAGTAAATGCAAAAGAATGAAGATAGTCCCTCATCATCGCAAAGATCGTTACATGATGATAAGTAAACTTTAATTTATTTTGGAAATACTAATTTAGCATATAAGTTCATAATATAATTATTGCGGTTGAAACCATTATTATTTACAGTATTATACATTTAGTGGTCACTTTATTGGACACATAACCACGTTGATGGGGTTATCACCGCCATTTGACTGCACTCCAGGACATTTATTATTATTATTATTATTATTATTATTATTATTATTACATATACGGCATTTAGCAGACGTTCATATCCCGAGCAACTTACAAAAGTGCTTTGTCATTTACTCATAGAATGAATCCTAGTACTGTACAGCAGGTTATTGTTACAGGTTATTATTATTATTATTATATTTGTTTTAATTTGTGGGTGGTGGGGTAACTATAATCTATGTAGCACTTACTCTGGTACTAGGTCTATCTTGGTATAAAGGCTACAGTTCTATTAAGGATGATCAGTGGAAACTGGATGCACCTGATCTCAGTTTTGAGTGTCATGGCAAAGGCTGTGAATATTTGCAAAAATTCCAAACTAACTTTTTTTCACTTTGTCCTTATGGGGTATTGTGTGTAGTATTATGAGGAAAAAATGAATTTAATTTTGGAATAATGCTGTAACATAACAAATTGTGGAAAAAGGCAAGTGTACTTTCTGGATGCATTGTATATTCTCTATGAAAACAGTTGGGTTGAGAATCAAGATTTAAATCCAGATTGGTCCTTGGGCAATTTTTCAGTACTGATGATAACAATTTGACCTCAGAATGCTTCAATAACCTCTGGTGCAATTAGAAACAACTGAGAAACAATTTGTCCTTCTTCTAAGCCAAACTACTAGCAGCATCATTCAGTGAATGGAGGTCTTTAATAATGATCAACATCAGCTGTCAGGCATTACAAGAAGTCAACCATTACCACTAAAATAATAATAATAAGTCTTGCAGATGATTTATAAAAAACAAGCTACACAAATGACAACATGTATTTAAATACATGCGTAAAGAAGATGTTTGTGTGTACTAAATGTTTCTCATTTTTAAAGCTCAGTGGATCCAGGAAGATCAACTTAAACAGGGTTTTCTGGGTTTTATCAATTTTGCATGTGTTTTTACACACATAAAACTTTTAGAAAGCAAGACCTCCAGACTAAGGATGCATGGTGCCATTTTAGTTAAATAAATGGCCTTATAACAAACACTTAAAAATACAATAAAGATTTACACACACACACACACACACACACACACACACACACACACACACACACACACACACACACACACTCACACAAAAAATACACTCTGTACATTGCTATCTGATAATAATATAACTTCTCTTGTTGTTTTGCAGGCATGACAGAGCTGATCCTTGTAGGTTCAATGCCAGTCAGCACTAGACAGGTATCAGGCCTTGAACTAAACCACATGCCATCCAGTGGACAGGGACAGTACTGAGGACAAAGTCAAATGTGATGCTAATACTGTTGTATACCTACTCTCTCGCAGAATTTTGTTAATGTTTCTGAAGGACACTCAATCTATTAAGGAGACTAGATATGCATTTAAAATGGCTGCAGAACACTGAATAAAGTGGTACTATGCAAACTTCTCTATAGCTACAATATTTGTGCTATAACAATTCCACAGTAATGTAGAAGGTTTCAACATACTTTAGCTTGACTGTATTGATGAACATAGATAGAATCTTTACACAAATTGTTCTTCTGCAGAATGAGTGCATCTATCAGGAGATTGAAGATCAGGAGCTGAGAACTGCAGTAACGTCCACACTCACCACTGTCTACACCACAGTGGGGTCTTCACACACTGTAATCTACTCCAGTGTAGATGAACCGTCTGACTCCATCACATACTGCACTGTAAACGTGTCTTAGCAAAGCACAACCCACGCACTAAACTCCAGTGAAGCTGAGGACTCTGTGATTTACTCCAACATGACCTTCTAAGTGTAACCAAAAAACCCAGTCTGTCCACAGTCATCAACAGAGCAACACATAAGACTGAACAACGGCTCATTTAATCATCCATTTAAAGGCTGCAAACAGTTGACAACTCAGAAAAACTTTTCCCTTAGAAACTGCATAGCTATCATAACAGTCTATGCACGGCTGATCTGGGGAGGTGCAAGCCACAGAGTAATTGTGAGCAGAAGACACTCAGAGTAATTGTGAGCAGAAGACACTCAGAGTAAGTGTGGGGAGAAGAAGACACTCAGGGTAAGTGTGAGGAGGAGAAGAGTAAATGTGTGTAGGTATTCGGATCTCCTTACTCAACTTGTGGAGCTGGCAGTACTGCACTGTTTAAAACTCTCAAAGGAACTTTTGCCAGTGAGCTGATTCTGCACACAGGGCTCTCAGTAATAATATAATAATATACATGTATCATGTATGTAAATGTTATTCTATTTGTTCTGTTTTTGTGGCAGTGGAATTTACCTGATGAGTTCAGGAGGAAACAGTGCCATCTGGTGGAAATAATATGCTTTTTATATTAATATGCTTTCTGATATATTAAAGGTTTTCGTGTGTAAAAAACCTTTTACAAGCTAAAAGAAATTGTCCAAGTGGATCTAATAACAGGGTGTCTAGGACAGACTCTAACAAGAAATGATGTGAAATGTATGCCTACTGTATGTGTATGTGTGTGCATGCGCATATGTGTGTGTGTGTGTGTGTGTGTGTGTGTGTGTGTGTGTGTGTGTGTGTGTGTGTGTGTGTGTGTGTGTGTGAGATGGGGGTGCTGGTCTCATTGTGTGCTTTGCATCACTAAAGCTCTAATCCTAGAATCACCCCTGCTTGTAACTGAATCATTTATTCTACCACGGTGATCATTGTAACTTACTAGCTTTGTGCTCTAGATGGCAGTACAGACTTTCTTGCTCAGAACAGCACAGGCTTCGTGACAAACACAGGCCAGCTGGCCTTATATTCTTTTAAATAAAATGTATGATTCTTATTGTGGCTTTGGGAAGCATTCAAACGATCCAGGCAGAATCCAAACACGAGTCCTCCTTGAAGGTCTCCCTGGTCACAGCATCATTAAAACTGTCTGCATTCTCAAAACTTCACTGATGTATTAGTTGGAGCTTCTGCAGACAACCCTTCTGACTGATGTGTATCACCCACTGAGGAATCAGAGAGAAGTGTGGGTAATTGAGCCGTACAATAAGTGTCCTGATGAGGAGAGTTTGATGGTAGTGAAACAGTATAAGAAACAGTATGTGTAAGATCACAGAGGTTTGTGGGTAATTGGACTTGGTCATAAACAGCTTGAAAGGGACCAGAAGGGTTTGTGGGTAGACTGACAGTAGAGTAGACTGTAGCAGCTCTAGTGTCTGAGACAGAATGTCTTCTGGTGTCTTACACACTAGTTCGGTGATGTGATGCATATGGTGTGAACTGCTATGATGAGTTTACTAAATAAATAGATTCGGAAGGTTTATATTATGGAGACAAAGAAGACTCCACTAAAACCTATAAAATGGATACAAAGGGAATGCCTTTTGAAAAGAAAATTGAAATTCAGTAAATGCAAAAGAATGAAGATAGTCCCTCATCATTGCATATATGGTTACATAATGGTAAGTAAACTTGAACTTATTTTGGAAATACTAATTTAGCATATAAGTTCATCTTATAAGTATTGCAGTTGAAACCAGTATTATTTACAGTATTATACATTTAGTGGTCACTTTATTAGACACATAACCATGTTGATGGGGTTATCACCTCCATTTGACTGCACTCTAGGGCATTTATTATTATTATTATTATTATTATTATTATTATTATTACATATATGGCATTTAGCAGACTTTCATATCCAGAGCAACTTACAAAAGTGCTTTGTCATTTACTCAGAGAATGAATGCTAGTACTGTACAGCAGGTTATTGTTACAGGTTATTATTATTATTATTATTATATTTATTTTAATTTGTGGGTGGTGGGGTAACTACAATCTGTGTAGCTCTTACTCTGGTACTAGGTCTATCTTGGTATAAAGGCTACAGTTCTATTAAGGATGATCAGTGGAAACTGGATGCACCTGATCTCAGTTTTGAGTGTCATGGCAAAGGCTGTGAATACTTATGTACATGTGATTTAAAAAAATAAAATAAAATTGCAAAAATTCCAAACTAAATTTTTTTCACTTTGTCCTTATGGGGTATTGTGTGTAGAATTATGAGGAAAAAATGAATTTAATTTTGGAATAATGCTGTAACATAACAAATTGTGGAAAAAGGCAAGTGTACTTTCTGGATGCATTGTATATTCTCTATGAAAACAGCTGGGTTGAGAATCAAGATTTAAATCCAGATTGGTCCTTGGGCAATTTTTCAGTACTGGTGATAACAATTTGACCTCAGAATGCTTCAATAACCTCTGGTGCAATTAGAAACAACTGAGAAACAATTTGTCCTTCTTCTAAGCCAAACTACTAGCAGCATCATTCAGTGAATGGAGGTCTTTAATAATGATCAACATCAGCTGTCAGCCATTACAAGAAGTCAACCATTACCACTAAAATAATAATAATAAGTCTTGCAGATGATTTATAAAAAACAAGCTACACAAATGACAACATGTATTTAAATACATGCGTAAAGAAGATGTTTGTGTGTACTAAATGTTTCTCATTTTTAAAGCTCAGTGGATCCAGGAAGATCAACTTAAACAGGGTTTTCTGGGTTTTATCAATTTTGCATGTGTTTTTACACACATAAAACTTTTAGAAACCAAGACCTCCAGAATAAGGATGCATGGTGCCATTTTAGTTAAATAAATGGCCTTATAACAAACACTTAAAAATACAATAAAGATTTACACACACACACACACACACACACACACACACACACACACACACACACACACACACACACACACACACACACACAGAAAAATACACTCTGTACATTGCTATCTGATAATAATATAACTTCTCTTGTTGTTTTGCAGGCATGACAGAGCTGATCCTTGTAGGTTCAATGCCAATCAGCACTAGACAGGTATCAGGCCTTGATCTAAACCACATGCCATCCAGTGGACAGGGACAGTACTGAGGACAAAGTCAAATGTGATGCTAATACTGTTGTATACCTACTCTCTCACAGAATTTTGTTAATGTTTCTGAAGGACACTCAATCTATTAAGGAGACTAGATATGCTACAATATTTGTGCTATAACAATTCCACAGTAATGTGCAAAGTTTCAACATACTTTAGCTTGACTGTCTTGATTAACGCAGATAGAACCTTTATACAAATTGTTCTTCTGCAGAATGAGTGCATCTATCAGGAGATTGAAGATCAGGAGCTGAGTACTGCAGTAACGTCCACACTCACCACTGTCTACACCACAGTGGGGTCTTCACACACTGTAATCTACTCCAGTGTAGATGAACCGTCTGACTCCATCACATACTGCACTGTAAATGTGTCTCAGCAAAGCACAACCCACGCACTAAACTCCAATGAAGCTGAGGACTCTGTGATTTACTCCAACATGACCTTCTAAGTGTAACCAAAAAACCCAGTCTGTCCACAGTCATCAACAGAGCAACACATAAGACTGAACAACGGCTCATTTAATCATCTATTTAAAGGCTGCAAACAGTGGACAACTCAGAAAAACTCTTCACTTAGAAACTGCATAGCTATCATAACAGTCTATGCACGGCTGATCTGGGGAGGTGCAAGCCACAGAGTAATTGTGAGCAGAAGACACTCAGAGTAATTGTGAGCAGAAGACACTCAGAGTAAGTGTGGGGAGAAGAAGACACTCAGGGTAAGTGTGAGGAGGAGAAGAGTAAATGTGTGTAGGTATTCGGATCTCCTTACTCAACTTGTGGAGCTGGCAGCACTGCACTGTTTAAAACTCTCAAAGGAACTTTTGCCAGTGAGCTGATTCTGCACACAGGGCTCTCAGTAATAATATAATAATATACATGTATCATGTATGTAAATGTTATTCTATTTGTTCTGTTTTTGTGGCAGTGGAATTTGCCTGATGAGTTCAGGAGGAAACAGTGCCATCTGGTGGAAATAATATGCTTTTTATATTAATATGCTTTCTGATATATTAAAGGTTTTCGTGTGTAAAAAACCTTTTACAAGTTAAAATAAATTGTCCAAGTGGATCTAATAACAGGGTGCCTAAGACAGACTCTAACAAGAAATGATGTGAAATGTATGCCTACTGTATGTGTATGTGTGTGCATGCGCATATGTGTGTGTGTGTGTGTGTGTGTGTGTGTGTGTGGGTGTGTGTGTGTGTCTGTGTGTGTGTGTGTGTGTGTGTGTGTGTGTGTGTGTGTGTGTGTGTGTGTGTGTGCTTGTGAAATAAAGAAAAATGACAAAGTGAGGGAAAATAGGAGAAGGTGACTGTATATTTTAAACTCTGTATAACACAAAACACTTCCCTCAGTCCTTAGTTATTCCAAAATCACAGACAGACACACCCAGTTCAGCACAAATGGCAGCCACACCCTACTCCTGCTGAACTGACCAGAGTATGTTTACAAGGGAGTCTATTGTAACAGGTACCACCTTAGGCCTTTTAAAAAGCAACATCACTGGTGTCAATAAACTACAGGTTTATTAATGCAATTTAACAGCCATAAATGTACATACATACATATACACACACTCACTCATTGTTCTGCATCGGACTAGTGCTGAAGTCAAACCTCACACAAATAAACTATGCACTCCTGTTGCAGTCTTGCACATTATCCTACTTGCTGTACTAAACCAGCACTGTACTCTGAACTGTTCTGGCTGCTACCGGTGACTGCTATGTTCAGGGTAGTATGTCACTGATTCCTATGCACAACTGGCTTTACATATGCCCAGTACTGTGTACTGGACTAAATAATTGTACTGTCTACTCATTTTGTATTTGTCCTGTCCTGTATTTATTATTGTTTATTTAATGACATTTTTGCACTATATTGTACTGTTTGCTCTTGTGTAGCATGTTGTCTGTTGCACTGTTGTTTTGTGTTGCACCATGGTCCTGGAGGAACATTGTCTCGTTTTTGTTGTGTACTTGTATATAGCTGAAATGACAATAAAACCTCTTTGAACTTTGAACTTTGAACTTGAATAAAGTAAAATACAATGAGCGGAAAATCTGGTTCTGCATTACAAGCACAAAGGGCTTCACTGACATTTAACGTGGTCACCATCACACATGTACATAAATCACTTCGTCAATACAATTCATGATATTTTAGCTTATTTCCACACCACGCCTAATAAATCCCTGCCATAAAATTCATTGCACTCACACCATTCAGATGAGGAAAAAACACACAAGTAAAACCTCATTTTACTGTGTGATTATTTTTCCTCAGAAAGACATGATACGTTATTAGGCTATACAGTCTATGCTGACAAACCTGTTGCACTCAGAGATTAAGTGGGTAGACATACTCTACTGCAGCTGTACTCGTACTGCAGCTGCAGTGATGCTCACTGAACTCTAGATGGCAGTACTGGTATGCTGTACTGTAGCATGGACCTTTGACTAACTGGGAATATCTTAACCTCTTCCCTTCCTCTAGGGGGTACAGTCCCTGCTTCTCATAGGTGTGTGAGTGATTTGATTGTAACATGCTGGTTTCTGTCTGTAAAGAGTCCTTGTGTTGAGAAAGGTACTATATAAATGTGTCAGATAAGTGAAAGTTTGAAGTTTGGATACATTAAACTCTACTGGGTAAAATTGCTACAGGGGAATGGGGACCAGACAGAGGACCCATTTAGCAATGCCAGGTTGCATAAAATGTTTTTACCACTAAATGGCACAGTGGTGCAGCAGAGTGTACAACTGTGGAACCAGCTACCAATAACTGTACAGCTCTTTGTTTGTGACAATGTGCCAAACAAAACATGAATCTTTTTTAACCTAAATGGAAACAAACAAATACATAAGATGAGTTCGTCATTACGGCAGACTATTTAGGACAGACAGCATCTGAGACCTTAGTCTTTGTCATAGCAACACAGACACATACAATACAGTTGCTGCTTTGGTCTGATGTACAGTAAAGCAAAAAGTCTAAAGTAAAGGAAAGCACAACAGTATATATATGAAATAATGACACACACAGGAAAAGGTGCAGGGAGGCTTAGAAATGAGTCTGAGAAAAAGAAAAAGGAAGTGGCAGGAGCTCACTGTGGGTTTTTTGTTTTTCTGAACATGCATATTGTTTATAAAACACCTGGACAAAACATGTCCAAGACTTCCTTCACATCATTGTTTAACATCAGTGTGTTCACCACTGTGTGTGAGGTCACATTAGGACTTAGGTGATGGCTCTCCAGATATAAACTACACCTGATCTTGGACTACGTCACACTCTCAGTGAACTCAGTTCAGTCACACTCTGAAAGAAAGATAGAAAGAGAGAAAAGAGAAAGAAGTGAGAAATCCAAAGACAGAGAGAAGAGCTCTGAAAAAATGAGAGAGAATAGAGGCGGTGATTGGTTACACACACCACTTTAAGCAGTGATGAGAACTGAAGGGGGAAGTGTCAGACTATGAGACAGTTCTCACAGAACTCTCACCACCCAGTTCAACATGTGGACACTTATACTCGTCTTGTCCAGTCTATTCCCAGGTGAGTTGTCCATTTACTGCTCACTATCATCAGACAGGTTCAGCACATTATTAGTTTACCTGCCACACAGAGAGGGACTTGGTAGTGAAGTGAATAGTCATAACAGTGGATCTTCTGCATGTTCTGTACATTACTAACACAATGATTTATTTTACAGCTGTAACTGCTGCTGTAACTACAGTAACTGGATACAAGGGCCGTTCAGTTCAGATCAGATGCCCCTATAAGTCTGGATATGAAACCCACTTGAAGTACCTCTGCAGAGGAGAGTGTTATACTTTCCGGACTAAGAACATCCCTGTTGATTCTAAATCTGCTAAAGACAAGAGATTCTCTCTGAATGATGACACAGCAGCCAGAGTCTTCACTGTTACCATCACTGATCTGAGATCTGAGGATGGAGGAAAATACTGGTGTGGAACACAGCAGAAAGTGCATGATCACTACACAGAGATTCTGTTAGTGGTTAAAGTGGGTGAGTGATGAGCAGATAACGACAATTATGATGATGGTGATGATGATGATGATGATGATGATTAACTGAGGCAATTATGTGAAGTAGGGATTTATAATACATAAAAAAGCAAGATTTTTGTGTGTACTGAATATGAGAAATATTTGAAATTTAGAAGTCTGTTTCACCTATGAATGTTATTGTCTCACACGCCACCTACACCCCTCCAACACCTGATCCCAGCACATCGGTGTATACTGAGTCCACATGGTCATCTGGAGGTAGGCAGAGGTAGAAGGAAGACATCTATCTATGTACATGCCTAACAAGGGGTTTTTACATCTCCTTTGCTATGTTTTGATCATACGGTTTATAATGTCCCACTGTTCTTTTTACAGCTCACACAGTAAATGATGTGAACCTCCAAACCAACAGTCCCTCACTCCATGGTATGTACCATTGTCAGGCTGAACAGGCTGCAGTTGAGTCGAGTGAGGGAAAAACAAAATATATTTACTGATAAAAGCTCACAGACCAGGAGGACATTACAGAAAACAAAGTGATAAACAGGCAATGATGAAACCTATTACAGATGTCCATGTTAATTCTCAATCTGGAAAAGCAAAGAGCGTCTAAGATCCAGCAGTTAATGTACTGGACTAGTGAGCAGAAGGTTGCTGTTTTAAGCCCCAACATTGCTAGCTTACCACTGTTGGACACCTGAGCAAGGCCACTCTCATTTGCACATGTAGTTGTTCACTATAAGCTTTTCTTTTTTTGAATGAACGCTAACGTTAAATGCTGTAGAAAATTCTCTCTGAATGATGTAACAGAAGGCTGAGTCTTCAATATTACCATCACTGATCTGAGATCAGAGGATGGAGGAATATACTGGTGAGTGACGGTGTAAACACTGCTTGACCAATACACAGAGTGTGATTAAAAGTGGTCAATGTAAGATAGGGGACAATAAATTAATTCTTACTATTAGAATATATACATATTCTTAAACACTGATACTACCCTGCTAAATAGTACCTCAACAGGAATATAGAAATATAATCAAATAATCACTGTGAATATGAATAGCTTCACATGGACCAAGTAGGCAAGTAGTTTAATGGTTCATATATGTTGGGCTGCTTTTATACACTTTGAGTTTGGCAGTTCTTTAACATGAGAGAGAGACAGAAATAATGAGAGAGAAAACAAGCACAGCACCACCATAGAACAGAGAGAGACACAGGAAGTGTTGCCATGGTTACATATGAGTTTGAACCATGCGACTCACCACTGTGGGTTAGAGTGTGAAGAACTTCTGTTTTTTATAAATGTCATGTCTCCTGTCCAGCTGAGATGTTTGTCCTTAGCATTTTACAGTAGCATTCACTTCTTTAAAATGAACCCTCTGTAATAATGGCTTTCTACCTGCAGTTCTCTGTGATTCATGCAGGATCATTAGCTAAATGTAATCATTGTTTTCCACCGACAAACAATTTTTTTCCTGAACATGGTTGTGAACTCCTGTCCACTGTCTCTAAGTAAGATTTAAGTAACACTGGATTTTTGAGAAACTTAATGTTTCAGCTGTAATGTCATCTTTTAATACTTCCAGCTGCATCTATATAAAATAATTAACATTAAATTCCAAGATGAATGGAATGTATCTACTTGCATATTTCCTGAAACCGTTTGAGTGTAATCTCACTGGTGTAGATTCCTGTGAGCTGTTCCTGAGCCATTTCAGTGGATAGCAAACTACACTCTATTACCTAGGAAGGATATGCTTATGTGAATCATATACAAAACTCACCACAAACGTACAGAAACAGAATTAATTATGGTAAAGAATAAAAGCTAAAAACCTCTCTTTCGGTTTAGATGGCAGGCAGGGCCCTGAACGACGTCACTACAGGGACGTGACACACCCGGCCTGGCTCAAACCACATTATCTCACTCTACCATATCACACATCCCTGTCACCTCGCCCTCACACACTCATTCCTACACACTTTACACACACAGTATAACAGCACAGCATACATGTACATCACTACCTCTGTAGCATCTGCATGTCTACAACTATAACCCCAGGTTTACTGCTAGAGGAACCCTCCCCAAAAAAACGGTTTATATTATCAGCAACCGAGCTGGTCCAAAACCCGATAAAGCCCATACAGCCAGTGATGCCCTTGAGCCAGTGACACATACTCAAGGTCATAAATGTATCTATAAAGGCCTGTACCCACAATGTATGTGAAAGGCTTCCAGACCATGTGTACCTGCTATTTTGTGTCGTGCAATTAGAGAAGATTCTGACTTGCTATGACCACAAAACTTGACATGTAGTTACACTGAATCAGATCAGTTCTATTTTCTCTAATGACAAAATAGCAGAAATAGCAATATTGCAAGCACATATGATTTCATGTAAATTATATATATTATATGTGGCCCCTGCTGTTCTACCACAGACTGAGATCTGTGCTCTCCTCTCTAATGCTTTACTGGATCCTTCATTACCTTATTTGTGGTTTTGTTCATAATAACAATCATTCTTCTGATGTGTGTAATAATGCTGGGAAAGCTAAAGAAAAAGAAGAAGACATCAAACGGTAGGAAACACACACAAAGAGAGAGAGAGAGAGAGAGAGAGAGAGAGAGAGAGAGAGAGAGAGAGAGAGAGAGAGAAATAGTTTTAGATGCATGTTTCTGTAGTAGGAGGCTTAAGGCCATTCTATTAATGCCAGTCTATTTTCACTGCCCTCAAAAACAGAAATAAGAGTTTTTTCATATGAGTTAAGCCATAAGAAGATGAACAGAGTTAGTAAGCCCAGATACAGTGGCAGGGACCTACATAGACAGACACACACAATCTCTAACACACATCTAATCTAGGAGTTGGAGGCAGTAAACATAAAGCTGAACTCAGAATCTTCATTCTTCTCATCTTCACACTGCATGTGATCTCAGGTATGAAAATCAATCTTTAATCATTATTATCAGCAGGGTCAAATATAGTCTTTGTTTAGATGTCAATAAAATGTACCAGTGTGGAGCTGATGTATACTCGTAGTCACATTTGTTCTAAAATGAAGCACACATTTAAATTATAACCAGCATATTACTAAATAAAACCCAAATGGGAAGATCCTCTAACCTTTCACCTTATTAGAAATATGATATTGGCATGTTGCCAAACAGCTGTAATTTACTACAGGACAACAAAAACGAGTAAGTGCTGAATCCAGCAGCAGCTGGAGCTCACTTCCTCTTGATAGCTATGAGTAACATCTACAGGAAAGAGCAATCCTTGTGTTAGCAACAACAGACGCATGGGTGACACTACAGCAGTACAGTTTCTGAAGATGAAGCAATAGAACAGTGACAGAATTAATTTTAAATATGGGTAACCACAAAGACCTCATAGAAATAAAAATATATATATATTTTTTTCCAATTTTACTTGGAAGTCTCTGAGCCACTGGAGTTTCTGAGCCACAGAAGTCCTGAGTGTCCTTATGACAGTGTGACTGTAAGGGTTGGCACCAGGCACACTACTAATCAGGCTTGATGCCCAACAGCTGGGGTAGATCTATATAAGCCCAGTGACACAGTCACTCAGTGTTGGGTCTTTGCTAAAGTTTTGATCCAAGCTCCTAGCCAGTAACTCTGGGTATGGAGGTCTGTGAGCCCTTGTGCTACACCTCTCTTCTGCGCTGTGAGGTTGTCTGTGTTTTTACACGTCCCCTCCCTTCTCCAGTTTTCCCCTCTCGAGTCTGGTTCTCTCCCAAGGCTCGCCTTAGCCACTAATGTCCCTCCCTGTTTTCTGTTTTTGTTTGGGAAGTTTCAGAGTTTGGTTTTCCTCAGTGCATCGGGGCTGCCATTCTTCCCATAGCAGCCTTTGTTTTCCCTTTTTCCACGCTCAGCATGGTGTTTAGTGTTTCCTCCTGTTTTGTCATCCTCCATTCCTGTGAAGTGCGATATATACGCGCAGGTTGTTTTAGTCTAGCGGGAGCAGAGTGTCAGGGTCATCACCTCTCTCTCCTGGGTTTGAGCCCCATTACAGTGACATTGTAATCATCCCATTTAAGATCACACCCCTCAAACACATGTTACAGTATTGATGATCAGTGGTACAATTGTGTTATATCTGATAACATCTCCCAGGGAATTTCATACAGTGACATACAGAAGGTGCAGAACAAATCAAACCAAGACTAAAACACAGCTGAGAAAAAGGGAAGGATGAATTGAAACAAAATTAACAACTTCAATATGAAGCCATTGCTTACATGGATGTTTGTCATGTCTTTCAGATACAGGAGAGTCCAAGGATGTGGAGTCTATATCATTGACTGCATGTGGAGGAGGAAGAGTCACCATCAAGTGCAGATATGAGGATGAATACAAAACCAAACTGAAATCTTTCTGTAAGAATGTAACAGATCAGTCATGTTTAGATCAAATAACAACAAATCCAAACAGTACATGGACTCATAAAGACAGATTCTCAATTCGTGATAACAGAAGTGTAGGATTCTTTAATGTGTTTATCAGAGAGCTGTCTGTAAATGACACTGGAACATACCAGTGTGCTGTTAATGTATCTGATCAACTGCACACCTACACTGAAGTGAAGCTCAATGTAACAGCAGGTTAGTAGCATGTAACATACAATTTTGCCAAAATCACTTCATCAATTAAAACTTTCAGAAATAATAACAATTTTGCCAAACTGTACTTTTGTAAATCACCCTCGATAAGGGCATCTGCTAAATGCCCAAAATATAAATGTATACAGGTTAAGATAAACTTGATACTTTCATACGTTTGTAGCTGTAAGGGAAGTGAGGCTGATGCAGATCTGATCTCTGAAGCGTTCCTAAAGTGGCATATTTCCCTTTTATTAACATAGTAAATCCTAGAACAAAAGAAACATTAAGAACTATTAATAAATGCAAACATTTTGACCTGAATGTGTATGATTGACAGGCTCATGCTGTGGTAAGACCATCAATGCCTATGTAGGAGAAACTGTGAACATCAGCTGCTGTTACCCAGAATCCCACAGGAGTGAACCCAAGCTTTTCTGCAAGAGAGTGGACACTGGTGGCTGTAATTATATAGGATCGGTCAACAAAACAGGAAAAAAAGAAAGTAAAAAAAACATCTCACTGTATTATGACAGAGAAAAGCAAAACCTGACTGTTACTATCAGATATGTCACGGTTCAGGACTCTGGTGAATACTGGTGTGGAACTACATCAAACTGGACAACTGATCGTGGATTCAAGATTAATAGTATACAGATCTACCTGAGAGTTATAGGTGAGTAAATAACAAGAACTGTGTAATGCTTTATTGTTTTGACAATGCAGAGGCAACATCTATACATCATTCTAAATTACTTAATTAAAAAACTATTTTAGCAAATCCTAGAGAGTCCAGAATCAGTTGATGCTGTTTAGATGACAGGAACTAAACAAATGTTTTTATCCTTGGGTAGTAAAGGCTGTAAAGTAGTCTAGTGCCTGTAGGTAGCCAAGGCTGTAGTCTAGTGTCTGTAGGTTACCTGGAGACTGCAAAATAGTCTAGTGTCTATAGGTAGACAAGGCTGTAAATTTGACTAGTGTCTGTTTGTAGCCAAGTGTCTTTTGTGTGTTTTATTTGTTCCCTGCCCTCCCAACCCATATGACTGATCAACAATATTATAACTGTCTAAATGAGTTGAGTCTGAATTAGCTGTTGAACATTGTTACACTTCCCATCTAATTTACAGCACTAAATTTGTTTTCAAATTTACAACCATTAGCACCAAAATGCAGTTTAAAAGCATCCACATCCACACTATCTGAAGCAACTGTGGATTTCTTTGCCATGTATGAAATTAAAGCATGCCACAGATACACTGGACATGTGTCACTGTCAACAGTCTATATCAATAACATTATAATAATCTGTCACTCCTGTGTTTATTTTTCTATTTAACCAGAGAGTCCAGTTTCAGCCTCATCACCACATTCATCATCACACATCAGTCCACAGTTCACCAAACCAACCACATCCTCAGGAGCTTCCCCTCCTGATACAGGTGCTGACACACAGTGGACTGTACAGCATGGAGTGAAACTACTCACACACTGTCAGCTTCATCAGACACTTCTGAATGATCAGGATAAAGGTTAACTTTGATTGGTTCAGTAATTATGAGTCTGTGTCCTCTCCAGGATTTCCATATTCCACTGTGATCAGTGTTGCTTGTGTGAGTCTGGTGCTGCTTCTAATGGGAACCTCATTCCTCATAGTGATTCTCAGAAAGAGAAGCAGGAAGGGGCAGGGTATTACCACACACGCGCACACACATACACACACCCTTCAAAAATGATCACATAAAACAATACTTATCAATCAACATTGTCATGAGGATAACACATTCAGATCTTTATGTGCAGATGTGAGTGCAGCATGTATCTGTGCCGTAAGCATTGTAGATTAAACAAATGCATTAGTCATGAACAGAACTGATTAGACCCCAGACCTGCCTGCTGCTGCCCTCTGCTGGCTAGAAATGTACATGAATGAGCACTGTTAGAATATGGACTAAAGACAATAAATTAATGCCTAAGTATTCTACTGTTTATTTGCATTTGAAGAGTACCTACTCAGATTAATGTGAATATCTGTGAGTATTTAACTGTTAAATGTGAACAATACCATGTATCCGTTTAGTATGTGATCACAATTTATTCATTTGTGATTAATGTCAAGAATCAGCATCATCCAAGTGTCAGTCCCTCCAAGACTCCTCACACGACCACTGGGTGAGTCATGAGTTTATCACACATCTATGGGGTGAGTCATGAGTGTATTACACATCCATAAGGTAAGTCATGATTGTAGGTCATTAGCAGGCCACTACTGGAACAGGTGCACTACATCTGTAATAGAATTATAATACTCTACACATGTAGTAAAATTATAATACACTTGGCATTCAGCCCTCTGGAACCACCATAATGTTTACACCTGCTACTCCTGACACCACCCAATGTTCAAACTGGGCAGTCCAGGGAAACTATAGACAAATATTCCATTAATATGACCCCAAAATACATTTTTATACCTCACTTGAATGCAAAGAGTTGTAGACAAACAAAAAAAAACCATTCAATCTCATTCATAGACACTGCTGTTAAGGTCACAACATTTTTTTTCTCTTTACTCAGGTTCCACTTTCTGACTGTGACAGTGAGATCAAAGACACCAGAAGCCATTTTGTCTCAGACACTGGAGCTCCTACAGTCTACTCTACTGTCAATCTACCCACAAACCCCTCTGATCCCTCCCTAGCTGTTTATGCCCAAACCCAGTTACCCACAAACCCCTGTGATTTTACACACACTGTTTCGGCTAATGCTATAATTCTCTCTGAGAATTCCTCAGTGTGTGACACACAACAGTCAGCAAGGACGTCTGATGAAGCTCTAATTTATACAACAGTGAAGTTTTATAAGAATGCAAACAGTTCTAATGATGCTGTTACCAAGGAGACCTTCAAGAAGGAGGAGGACACTTGTGACTATGCTTCTGTCAAACATGTCACTTGATCAGGCTAGTTTAGCAGTTTATGCTTTTATTTACATCCATTTTACCAAACATAGATTGTATAACTTTCCCTTTCTCTCAAAGGATGTTCATTTGCGCAGGTGTTTTGTTTTCTCATGTTCACGCTGGTGGTTGAAAGACCAAAGGTTGCCATAGCTTACTTCAAAATGTAAAAATTGACAGATAAAAATGGTGGTGTTCCTTAAATAGAGGGATTTTACATGCTGTAATGGAACAGAAGGCAAACCTTTGTTTTATTGTGTTCTAACAAAACCTCTTTTGTTTTCTTGTGTTCATTCTATGAATAAATGTCAAAGCACTTGTGTAAGTTGCTCTAGATGCCAAAAGCCGTAAATGTAAAATTTACATGTTCAGATTACTTGAGAGTATTTTACTACAACTTTGCTTATACTGAAACCTCTCAACATCTCTTTACTGAAAGGTTTGAATCTCTCTCTCTCTCTCTCTCTCTCTCTCTCTCTCTCTCTCTCTCTCTCAATAAAATTTGGACTTTTTTTTTTTTTTGCTGGTTCATTACGTTAAAATACAGACAAAGCATAGAGATAAATGGAGACAGAGAAATGCAGTAAGCTCCAGGAGCTCTGACATGTGTATGAAGTGACTTGGTGTGGTGATGTAACGTGTGTCGGTCCGCGTGCCGCAGGGCGTGAGACTTCCTCGACAGGGACGAACATTTAATAACATAAACGACAGCGGCACTCACGTATTACAAACGATAGACATGAACAAGAAACAATTGACATTAAACAAAAACATAAATATGTTACATTCAGACATTAAATCTACAATGACCAACCACCACAGGACGCCTACTCCCTTGGCCAAGAACGGACTTCCTAGCAGGAGGTGTGTGGACACCCCCTGCACTGCCGCCTGGATCCCAGGATATTGGGGAGAGGACCATGATCGCTGTCCGTGTCTTCTCCGGAGGTAGAGTGGAACACCCCCAGGAATTTCTTGGGGGGAGGGGCTAAGGCTGTGGAGCCTGGGCCGAGGAGGATCGAGGGGCACCACGACGACCAGAAAGAGGGCGGTCGCGTGGAGCCAGCGGGACCTCCTAAGCCCCTTAGGGGGAGGGGTCATTCACCACACAGTATGTGGTGCTTGTGCTAGGTGGTATTAATGATGGTTAGATAAACCCTGTTGATCTCCTCAGCTGTTCCCACATGGTAGAGACTTGCAGCCAGAAACAGTGCAGTTCTAAGAACAGACTATGTGACAGTCAATCTTGATGAATGGCCAGTTGAGTCTATAGGCTGAGCTCAGTGATGTCGTGATGACATCTCTCCAGCTCCATATGCAAAATGTCTGTAAAAGAAAGTCACATTTAATTGTTATATATCTTATTATATGTGTATATTTCATATTATAGTGATTTAGTGTCTTTAATAGTGCAATAGTATTTTAGTGTAATGTGGCTTAAACCCAGGACACATAGGTGATGACCCCCACACTGTGCTGGGTGAGCTACCACACTTTAATGACGGTGAGCCCATGTGAAAACAGTTACATCTTAGAACAGGTTAAACAAGAGAAATAATCAAATTCCAGCCATTTTGTTGCGATGCAAAGAAGCTCCCGCTAGACTATGGCAGCCATAAAATAACCTGCCCGTATATCGCACTTCAAAGGAATGGAAGACAACAAAATGGGAGGAAAAACTAAACACCATACTGAGTGCAAAAAAAAAGGATGCCGCGGGAAGAATGGCAGCCCTGATGCACTGGGGAAAACCAAACTCTGAAACTTCCCAAACAAAACCAGAAAACAAGGAGGAACTTTATTGGCTAAGGGGAGCCTTGGGAGAGAACCAGACTCGAGAGGGGAAAACTGGAGAAGGGAGGGGACGTGTAAAAACACAGACCCCTTCGCAGAGCAGAAAAGGGATGTAGCACAAGGGCTCACAGACCTCAATACCCAGAGTTACCAGCTAGGCGCTTGGCTCACAACTTTAGCAAAGACCCAACACAGAGTGATTGCAATACTGGGCTTACAAAGATCTAGCCCATCTGTTGGGCATCAAGCCTGATTAGGCATGTGTCTGACTTGAGGCCTCCATCTGATGGCCGGAGGGGGCCTCAGCCTGGTTACAACCCTTACACATAGTGTCTTTAATAGCGTACAAAATTCTTAATAGTGTCTTTAATATTTTACTATTAGTCTTTAATAGTGTCTTAGTGGGTAGACAAGCCCTCACACCCCTTCCACACAATCAAATAGCAAATATAAGTGCACACGCACGCACGCATGCGCACACACGCACACGCACGGACGCACACACACACAGACAGACAGAGAGAACTCCATTGAATGTTTTGCTGTCCCAGCAGAGTCAATTCCACCAAGTGCAATGGAGGCCAATACTGAAGTGGTAAGTCCCTCATTCATAGTGTTACATTTCCTTTTTCTCTGTACTGTGATGGACAGACTTTAATGAGAACTAAAGACAAATACACTGATGCTAATGAGTGGTAGAAATCTGTACATCACAGTTAAACTTGGTTTCAAACCAGGGTGCCACACTGATTTTAAAGCAGTTCACTTCTCCACTGGGACGGACACCTGTAGGTTCTTCTACTTGGAAAAATAAAGTCAGGAAGTTGCACACCATGGGTACAAAACACCAAATCAACAGCCAGTGAAAAGAAAATGAGAAACATAAGTAACAGAAAAATGTTTTTAAATCTATTTAAAAATTTTAAAACAATGAAAGTTTGAGTTTTGTGCACATTAAATTTGGGCTAGGACTTTAAAGTAATGCTCATGAAGATTAATATATTTTGTAATACAGTAGCCGATAACCTGAATTCTCATTTCAGCAGTATTCACACCTGCTGTCTGAATGAGACCCATGTGACAGAAGATTGTGGCATCACATACATTACAGTAGAACTTCAGTGGTGCCTTCTACTGTAATGTAGAAAACAGCAGAAGAAAAACAGAAGAAAATGACAGAAGAAATAAGTGACATGAAGAAAACTAACCTGAAGAAAATACAGTAAAGTGAACAGTGATGTGAAGAAAACTGACCTGAATAAAAAACAGTAAAGTGAACAGTGATGTGAAGAAAACTGACCTGAAGAAAATACAGTGCAGCCTGAAATCACCAGTCACATACAGACAATACAGTTCAGAATGTTTGAGCAGGGACAGATCAACAGACTATGCACACAATGGAATATCAGAAATGATCTCTAATTTTTTAGTCAGGATATTATAGATTCTAACTTGAAGTGCATAACTATTAAAGATTATCCTTACTCTGAGGGAACTTTGAGACCCAGAAGCAGAGCAGAGAAGTGACCACTTTTGGTTTCTGTATGACACAGGTGGCTGGCCATCCAGCAGGAAGGACACGCCCACTTCAGCTCAGGATCACAGCACACAGCTGCTCCGCTCCCAATCGCCTTCATATTAGTCATACTCACCTGTTTCACATTCCGAACCCTCGATGTTTAAACCCACAGGTCCCGGAAGGCACCGCTGCACATTAATGGTCCTATGACTGACGTATACGACGGAGCTTCACGTTGCCTCATAGGTTATATTCTTGTTTTTGCTCTACACTACGTGTATACGCTATGGACAATAAAGAGCACTTCCTAGCAGCCTCGTCTCTCGCTCCATCTGTGTTGCCACCGTCACACTGTAGAAATGAATAAGCCAATACAAAGTAAGTGAGCAGCTCACCACTTACTGTGAACATATTGAAATTATTAATATAAACATTTTGTTACCATTAAAAAAATTGTGCGACACTGATAAAAACTGCTTTATTTGTGGCACTGTTGGTATGGCAGCAGGGTAGGTGACACACAAGATCATGTTGTTGTATAAAGAACTATGTTGTGACTGTATGTACTTCTTTGGCTGTAGTGACTGTGTAAATGTATCAGACACAAGGTAGTAGTTAAGAGCAACTATGCTGTATATTCTTAATACAAGAGATAATTAAATGTTAAGTTAAAGAGGTTAAAACCATGAAAATGTTTCTTTATGCCATTCTCCTTGCCAACTGAGCTTTACACAAGAAACAACCCTTCATGAAGGGTGTGAAGGTGTCCAAGGACTTGTGCCTTTGTCCACCATGTCATTTGGGAGGCGAGAGAGGTAGGAGAGAGACAAGCTTTAGATGCCATTCTATTTCTCAACGCCCTCAAAAAAAGAAATAAAAGAGGCGCTGGGGATGAGAGCTGGAAGGACATGTCACCAGTGTGCTGCCCTGTCTGTTAGCTGCAGCACTGTCAGTGGTACGGGGGCAGAGAAACAGCAGCATGTTTGTGTGGATTCTGCCTGGATCATTTGAATGCTTCCAGGAACCACGATACATTCAATCAACCAATCAATTATTTACAAGAAGATAAGGCCAGCCAGCCTGTGTTTGTCACTGAGCCTGTGCTTTTCTGAGCAAGAAAGTCTGTACTGCCATTTAGAGCACAACGCGAGTAAGTTACAATGATCACCGTGGTAGAAATACATGATTTATTAGAAGCAGAGGTGATTCTAGGATTAAAGATTTAGGGGTGCAAAGCACTCAATGAGACCAGCACCCCCATCTTACACACACACACACACACACACACACACACACACACACACACACACACACACACACACACACACACACCTGTACATCATTCCCTCACCTGTGAAGGAAGAACATCTGACTTTTTGGCTGTTCTGTACAGCCACCACACCACAGACACACAGACTGTAACTGGTACTGCTGTGTGCATGAGCGTATGTGATCAGTGCAGCTACTGCACGGCTTCTGGGAGAACAGGGTGGGGGAAGAGTAGGAGAGAGAAAGTGGATCGTATAATTCATGATTGAAGGGACGATTGCTTTATTTTCATTGTTAATATATTATGTTTAAACCATATGCCTTCTACGGTTTTAACATTTTTTCAGAGACAAACTTCTGATCTACTTAAAGCCCACCTAAACAGAGCATGACTGTTAAATAAAGAAGACTGTAAATTTCCTCCTGAGAAACTAGTATATCACTACAAACATCTGAGCACATAAAACTGTGAGAATGACTGAGAATATCACATAAAGCTGATGTCTGAGCTCCCAATCTATAATTGTATGCAGTGTCCACTTGAGGTCTTTTCTTTGGAATAACTGCAGCTGAGGTTTATGGCTCTTCTTACATGCCAGACTTTGTAATGGACTTTCCACAGCATGAAGGTCAATTATGAACAATCTGATAAATATTCTAATCAAATAACAATTATTAATAATCACTGCATATCCTGGCACTTAATATGCCAATAAAAGGGACCTACATGAGATATTTTACTATTCTAATATTAACGTGTCTTATAAAATATGTGTTAAAGAGTGCGAGATGGATAAATGAGTGACTCATGTCTCTATATGATGATAGAGTCCTGATTTGCTACATATCTGATGGTCACTGTGAAGATTTGCTTTGTTCTGGTGAGTACTGGTGAGCTGAATCAGACAGATAATCTGATCATGGATATTTGATTTAACTAAAATGTGTACAAGGTTTACAGCTTTGTTTGTGTTTGAGCCAGTGTTTTATCTTTGTAGCTGAAGTCATTCAGTATCTAGATCTCAATTCTGATGGCCATATTTGATGTAAATAATGGAAATAATGCATTACAATGTAAATAATGTGCTTAGAATGTTGTACCGTATTGGCAGCAGCAGTGGGCGGGACTAAACCCTCAGTGGCTCTATTGGCCCTATTGGGTTTCTGTATAAAAGAGATAAGTATTAAAAGTAAGTGAACAGCTCACAGTCACTGCATCCAAAGAAGTAGATGCAGTTACAATACATAATACAGTTACAATGTTTGTTCAAGTTTCCAGGGCAGTAGACTAAAAGGCTTTAGCACATACTGAAATAATGATGTACACAGGAAGTGGTTAAGAACTTTTTACTTTATGTGTTATTAATACAAGGTATGAGATCCAAAGCTATAGTGAAGCTACTTCCTCTATATCACAATAACTGCGTTTTAAACAGTAGGGCCTGTACATTGAAATGTAAGAGACAGTTTCTGTATGTTATTAGCAGAATAAACTAGCTAATCTAGTTGTCTGATATAGTCATGTGGCAGGCACTTTTGAGTTCCAGGCTTACAGAGCTAGTAGCAATCATGTGTGTTCATAATAAATACTGGCTTGGGATACAGTGACCATATTTAAATAGAAGATATAATTGGTTAAACACATTCAACAGTTATTTAGGAACTGCAGATGCTGCTAAGCTGACTCTTTTATCCAAAGCAACTTGCAATTATGTTTGAGTACAACTTGAGAGTTAAGGGCCATGTTCAGCGGTCCAGCAATGGCAGAGCTTGAACCAGCACCCTTCCAATTACACTGCAACTACCTTAATCATCAAGCTACCACTGCCCAAGGTATAGTGATCACTACATAGTTATTCTACTAGTGGTTCAAAGAGGTGGGTGCTGAATAGCTGACACTAATGGAGAGAAGGAGGATTAGGGGCAGGTCTCTCACCCAGCAGCAGGGGGCAGAGTGCCAGGCATTGTCTACAGGGCTGAAACTACTGTTTGGACAGCATCCCCTAACAGCCTATGATCACTTAGACTTAGCATCATATAAACAAATAAGATACTAGATTAATGTAAACATGGTGGTGTGGAACAAACCATCATTTCTTGGTTATTGGTTAAAATGGTTAAAATGGGAGATGAGGCCAATGAAATTCCAATTCTTCTTCCTCCTCTGCTTATCTATAATATAAATGTATTTTAGCATTCTAGAAATACACAAATATAAGCAAATAATCACTGTCACACCTAGTACCACAGAAAAGGCTTGAACACAAGACTCAGATACATAAATGAAGTCAAGCCCAGACTGTCTCTACTGTCTTGGTAAAGTAGAGAAGGGTAGAGTGCAGGGTGTATGGGATGGAGAACTCATCCTGGTCTACATCTCTTCATGACAGTAAGAATTTTACTACAACTTTGCTTATACTCATAAACCTCTCAACACCTATTTGCTGAAAGGTTTAAAGTTTAATGATTAAATATTGATTTTCATGTCTGAGATCAGATGCAGTGTGAAGATGAGAAGAATCTTCATTCTGAGTTCAGCTTTATGTCTACTGACTCCAACTCCTACATAAGATGTGTGTTAGAGATTGTGTGTGTCTGTCTATGTAGGTCCCTGCCCCTGTATCTGGGCTTACTAAATCTGTCCATCTTCTTATGGCTTAACTCATATGAAAAAAAACCCTCATTTCTATTTTTGCAGGCAGTGAAAAATAGAATGGTATTAATAGAATGGCCTTTGAGGTCAAATTGTTATCATCAGTACTGAAAAATTGCCCAAGGACCAATCTGGATTTAAATCTTGATTCTCAACCCAGCTGTTTTCATAGAGAATATACAGTGCATCCAGAAAGTATTCACAGCACTTGCCTTTTGCCAGATTTTGTTGTTACAGCATTATTCCAAAATGGATTAAATTCATTTTTTCCCTCATAATTCTACACACAATACCCCATAATGACAAAGTGAAAAAAAGTTAGTTTGGAATTTTTGCAAATTTATTTTTAAAAAAAAATCACATGTACATAAGTATTCACAGCCTTTGCCATGACACTCAAAACTGAGATCAGGTGCATCCAGTTTCCACTGATCATCCTTAATAGAACTGTAGCCTTTATACCAAGATAGACCTAGTACCAGAGTAAGAGCTACACAGACTACAGTTACCCCACCACCCACAAATTAAAACTAATAATAATAATAATAATATTAATAATACTAACCTGTAATAATAACCTGCTGTACTGTACTAGGATTTATTCTATGAGTAAATGACAAAGCACTTTTGTAAGTCGCTCTGGATAAGAGCATCTGCTAAATGCCGCAAATGTAAATGTAATAATAATAATAATAATAATAATAATAATAATAATAATAATAATAATAATAAATGTCCTGGAGTGCAGTCAAATGGAGGTGATAACCCATCAACATGGTTATGTGTCTAATAAAGTGACCACTAAATGTGTATACAATGTAAATGTTCAAAGATTAAAACAATGGCCTTAAGCCTCCTACTATGGAGAGAGAAATATGCATCTAAAACTACTTTTGTTCTCTCTCTCTCTCTCTCAATAAAATTTGGATATTTTTTTTGCTGGTTCATTATGTTAAAATGCAGACAAAATGTAGAGATAAATGGAGACAGAGAAATGCAGTAAGCTCCAGGAGCTCTGACGTGTGTGTGAAGTGACTTGGTGTGGTGAACCCTCACTGCCTCTATGCCAAACCTCTCCCACATTTCAGCACACACACACACACGCACACACACATACACTTCTAAGATTTATCAGTTGCTAAAAATTTTTATGCTAATAAAACTCTTATATTAATAATATTAATAAGTAAACTGTTTGTTAAAGTTTCCAGGGCAGATGATTAAATATTTAAAGCACATACTGAAATAACAGAGTATTACAGAAAATTACACAGAGAGTGATTAAAAGTGGTCAGTGTAGGATAGGGGACACTAAATGAATTCTTACTATTAGAATATATAAATTTTCTAAACATTGATACTATCCTGCTAAATAATACCTCAACAAGAATATAGAAATATAAACAAATAATCACTGTGAATATAAATAGCTTCAATTGGACCAAGTAGGCAAGTAGTTTATTAATGGTGCATATACAGTGGTAAGAAAAAGTGTTTGGCCCCTTCCTGATATCTTATTTTTTTGCATGTTTGTCACACTTAAATGTTTCAGATCATCAAACAAATTGAAATATTAGACAAAGATAACACAAGTAAACACAAAATGCAGTTTTTAAATTATGGTTTTTATTATTAAGGGAAGAAAATCCAAACATACATGACTGTGTGAAAAAGTGATTGCCCCCCTGTTAAAAAATTTAACTGTGGTTTATCACATGTTTGGAAAGCTGAGTTCAATTTCTCTAGCCACACCCAGGCCTGATTACTGTCACACCTGTTTTCAATCAAGAAATCACTTAAATAGGACCTGCCTGACAAAGTGAAGTAGACCAAAAGATCCTCAAATGCTACAAATCATGCTACGATCCAAAGAAATTCAGGAACAAATAAGATACAAAGTAATTGAGATCTATCAGTCTGGAAAAGGTTATAAAGCTATTTTTAAAGCTTTGGGACTCCAGCGAACCACAGTGAGAGCCATTATCCACAAATTGCGAAAACATGGAACAGTGATGAACCTTCCCAGGAGTGGCCGGCTGACAAAAATTACCCCAAGAGCGCAGTGACGACTCATCGAAGAGGTCACAAAAGACCCCACAACAACATCCAAAGATCTGCAGGCACCAGCATTATCACAGTATAGGGGGGTCGGATCCCACATCTTTCTGTATTCAAGAGTAGCTGGTGTTTTTGTGCATTAAATAAGGTTGTAGTTTATATAATTTATGCATCTGTGGGAGTTTATGGTGTTCAGGGTAGGGGAACAAAACCTACACACACATGGAAGCATTCAAGAGCTTGGTGTGAGGATGGTCTCATCAGGAACTTGGAGAGAAATGTCAAAACATTGAATGTGAGAGCTCTGAACATAAAGTATCCTGCTAAGTTAGAAGAAAACAACCATGTGATCACCCCAAAAACCCAAAATCTGTTTATATATATATATAATTAGATTATTCCTACTCTTCTCTGTACACAATGGACATATACAGTGTGTCCTTTTCTGAATATTGTTTCAAAGTCCAGCAATTAGCTAGTTTATTTAACCCTTTGTAGAATTCTTCCCCTTCTGGTGTGAAATGGGTGGCCCTTATGTTGTGTAAAGCTTAGGTAAGTTTTACTCTCACCATTCTAGATCAAGATCCTAGATTGCCCTTTCCTTCCACTCTGTGTACTGCTTTCACACCAGCTTTGAGTCTGGGCAGCCTATCTAGCTAGGGTTTGAAACCCATCTATCTAAATTGCTAACTAAATTGCACTGAAAAATAAGTTTATTCATCAAGTTCAATAAGTTTCTAAATGTAAAACAGGTATTGCATCAGGTTATTTTGCAATGCAGTTTTTCACAATCCACAAAGTTAGGCATTTGTATTTAAGCCTTTAGTTTACTTTTGATCCTGATAGAAAACATATAATATATTGGAATATATATTATATTATTATTATAGGCCCACACCTAGTTCATTCTCCATTAAGAATGACAAGCCAAACTGGCTCTTTTGTCTTTCTCATATTTCTGTTCATTTATAGTTTGTTTGTTTGGTTGGTTGGCGTTTTTTTTTTATTTATTTATTTATTTATTTTTTTTTATTTGCTTAATGTTTAAATATAATAATTTAGAGTAACTTTAGAGTAACACATTTCACATATTTGTTTTATTTTATAATGTGTGCCTTTGAGCTCAACACTACCACAAACTTCAAAAGACTACAAACATGACTTACTGACTTTGTGTGATGCTCTCCTAGAACAGATGAGAGAAATGGCAGAAGAAAAAAAGTAGCTAAAACCTTTTACTAGCACTGTTTTCATTCACTGCATCTGAACATTGTATTGTTGGGCTTTATTTGTTCAGGAAATTCGATAGTCTATCGATATTTATTGACTAAACATACTTTATTAATTGTCTTTTTTAAATTAGAAATTACACAACATATTTACTGAAGTGTGATTCAAACTCATGCATGATAATACTCTATAGTCATAGGAAAATGTCAGGAAATAAACACGTGATATAATTCATTGAAGATAACATTGAAT
Source organism: Electrophorus electricus (assembly GCF_041902795.1). Classification (NCBI taxonomy): domain Eukaryota; kingdom Metazoa; phylum Chordata; class Actinopteri; order Gymnotiformes; family Gymnotidae; genus Electrophorus; species Electrophorus electricus. Next base: position 2,806,008 of record NC_137514.1, on the reverse strand, counting down.
ATACAGAGATTACACAAGGAATTTCTCAAGAGAAATAAAATGTTACCTTAAAACAATTACAAATAACATGCTATGCTAATGTTAGCAAGACATGTGGCAGTGGCAGCTCAGTGGTTAAGGTACTTGACTTGTAACCACCACTGCAGGCTTTCCACTGTTGGGCCCCTGAGCAAGGCCCTTAACCCTCAAGTTGTACTCAATCATAATTGTAAGTCGCTTTGGATAAAAGTGTCAGCTAAATGCTGTAAATGTAAATCTTACTGGCTTGGATTACAAAATGCTGTCCACCACATCACTGGTGCTTCTGACATGTTTTGCCTCTTGACGAATCATCAGTGACACACAGGATTATGGGAAATGTTGGGCAGCAGAAGATATAGCAATTTTGCCTTCCAAACTCGGTTCCATGGAGGAACCTAAGCAGGCAATATGTTATGCAAAATTCAATTTGGACTTGGTGCCAATTTGGAATGCTGCCTACTGTTGCTGAAATTAGATTTCAAACTGTGAGTGTCATACACCAAGGAATCAGAGAGAATTGTGGGTAATTGAGCCATGAAATAAATGTCCTTATCAGGAGAGTTTAATGGTACTGAGAAGTAGTGTCAACAGTACATGGAGCATCACAGGGGTTTGTAGGTAACTGTGCATTTGCATAAACAGTTTGGGAGGGATCTAACTGGTTTGTGTGTAAATGTGCATTTGCATAAACAGTTTGGGAGAGATCAGAGGGGTTTTTGAGTAGACAATCATTAGAATAGACTGTAGGAGCTCCAGTGTCTGAGACAGAATGGCTTCTGATGTCTTTAATATCCCCATAGCCACAGACAGAAAGTCAAACATCAAAGAAATAAGAAAAAAGGTTATTTTGTGAACTTGAACTTAAACTATGATATTGATTTTTTTTGTCTTCTAGTTTTTTTCATTCATGTGAGGTATGAAAATTCATTTTTGGAGCCATAGTAAGGTCACTAGTGTCTGTAGTTTCCTTGCTTTGCCCAGTTTGAACACCGTGTGGTGTCAGAGGTAGCAGGTGTAAATACAATATAAGGGAGCAACAGGCACTGTCATGAGAAAAGCACTAGAAACTGGACTGGAGACACATTTGGAGGAACTGTTGTTTTCCTTTCTTTTTTAAAATTTTTACATTTTTATGTTTGTCTGAAATCTTAAAGCTAAATCTGTTTATTATTTTTTTATTTAAATAATAAAGAGATGCAGCTTTAAGATTTCTTGTAGCCTGTATGTAACCATGCTCACACACATCAGGCCTCCTTGTGACTGTGCTAGAAAAGGCATTGTAATTCTATTACAGGTGTAGGCCTGCTAATGACCCACAGTCATGACTCACCCCATTGCTGTGTGAGGAGTCTTGGACGGACTGGCCTTTGGACGATGCTGAGAAGGAATTAAGGAATTAATCACAAATGAATAAATTAAATAATAAAATGTTACATGAATACATGTTATTGTTCACATTAAGCACCTAAACTGTAGATACTATCCAAATGCAGATAAACAGTGGAATAAATAGGCTTTAGTTTATTGTCTTTATTCCATATTTTAAAAGTGCTTGTTCATGTCAATTTCTAGCCAGCAGAGGGCAGCAGCAGGCAGCTCTGGGGTCTAATGAGTTCTGTTCATAACTAATAAATGTGTTTAATCTACAATGCTTACAGCACAGATAAATGCTGCACTCCCATCTGGACATACAGATCCGAATGTGTTATCCTCATGTTGATTAATAAGTATTGCTTTGTGTGATCATTTTTGAAAGGTTTGTGTGTGTGTGTGTGTGTGTGTGTGTGTGTGTGTGTGTGTGTGTCTGTGTGTGTGTGTGTGTGTGTGTGATATCCTGCTCCTTTCTGCTTCTCTTTCTGAGAGTCACTGTGAGAAATGAGGTTCCCATCAGAAGCAGCACCAGAACCACACACACAACACTGATCACAGTGGAAGATGGAAATCCTGGAGAGGGCACAGAGTCATAATCAGTGAACCAATCACATTTAACCTTTATCCTGATCATTCAGAAGTGTCTGATGAAGCTGACAGTATGTGAGTAGTTTCACTCCATGCTGTACAGTCCTGATACAGTGTGTCAGCACCTGTACCAGGAGAGGAAGCTGATGTGTGTTTGGATCCTGAGAATGTGGTTGGTGTGGTGAACTGTGGACTGATGCATGATGATGAATGTGATGATGAGGTTGAAACGGGAATCTCTGGATAAATAGAAAAATAAACACAGGAGTGACATAATCTGAGTCCATGTTATTATTGGTATAGACTGTGGACAGTGACATGTGTCCAGTGCATCTGTAACATATTTTAATGTATTTGCTGTAGAAGAGAATGTGACAGTTGCATCAGATGTTGTGCATGGAGTTGCTCATATACTCTGTGGTTGTAAATGATGAAGGTGTTTGTGGTTGTATTTCTGGACAAGCACTCTAAAGCTTAAAGATTACTAAAGTAAAAGGCTATGTGTGTTTTAACAGATTTCTGAACGTGTAATGAAATATGCGGTTCATTTGACTCGTACACTTATAAATGTGTTTAATGCACATCACATTTGCTTTGACATGCTGAATACCGTTAAGTGAAGATACATATAGCAGAATAAATTAGATGGATACTAATGGTCAACTTCTAATGCAGACTCTTCTCATTTAGAGAGAATTAATTGCTGATCAGACACACGGGTCAGACAGGAGCAGTGAACAAACTGCTGACAACTACCTACAGACACTAGACTTTACAGCCTTGCATACCTCAAGATTAGAAACATATTAGACAGGTTTAGCATGAACAATTAAACATGATTTCCTCTATATTGTGAAAACAACAAATATTACACAGGTCATGTTATCTACTCAACTGTAACTCTCAGATAGATCTGTATACTATAAACCCGGTATCCATGATTCGATTTCCAGTTTGATGTAGCTCCACACCAGTATGTACCAGAGTCCTGCACTGTTACATATCTAATAGTCACAGTCAGGATTTGCTTTTCTCTGTCATCATACAGTGATATGTTTCCCTTAGTTATATGTATCTCTGTTTTATTAACAAATGTTTTATCAGAACAGACAGCAGTGTTCACTCTCTTGCAGAAAAACTTGGGTTCATTCTTGTGGGATTCTGGGTATTTGCAGCTGATGTTCACACTTCCTCCTAGATAGCAGGTCTTATTGATGGGATTTCCATAGTGCAGACCTATCAGATCAAAACATTTGCATTTATTAACAATGTTTAATATTTCTATTCTACAACTTACCATCCTAATAAAAAAGTAATAATAATAATAATAATAATAATAATAATAATAATATTAATAATATAATCATAATAAAAAAGGAAATGTGACACTTTTTTTTATATTGGTATTAACCTGACTGACATGATGATGACTGGTTAAGGAATTCATAGAACAATGATCTGATTCAGAGATCAGATCTACTTCAGACACACTTCCCTTACTGCTACAAACCCATGAAAATATCAAGTTTAGCTTAACCACTGTACATTTACATTTTTGGCTTTTAACACACGCGCTTATCCAGAAGAAAAGTGCAGTTTGGAGAAGTTAGGTTATTCTCTTTGAAAGCGTTTGTGGCTAAACTATATGTTACATGCTACTAACCTGCTGTTACATTGAGCTTCACTTCAGTGTAGGTGTGCAGTTGATCAGATACATTAAGAGCACACTGGTATGTTCCAGTGTCATTTACACTCAGCTCTCTGATAAACACATTAAAGAATCCTGCACTTCTGTTATCACGAATTGAGAATCTGTCTTTATGAGTCCACGTACTGTTTGGATTTGTTGTTATTTGATCTAAACATGACTGATCTGTTACATTCTTACAGAAAGATTTCAATTTGGTTTTGTATTCATCCTCATATTTGCACTTGATGGTGACTCCTCCTTCCGCACATGCAGTCACTGATATAGACTCCACATCCTTGGACTCTCCTGTATCTGAAAGACATGACAAACATCCATGTAAGCAATGGCTTCATATTGAAGTTGATCATTTTGTTTCAATTCATCCTTCCCTTTTTCTCAGCTGTGTTTTAGTCTTGGTTTGATTTGTTCTGCACCTTCTGTATGTCACTGTATGAAATTCCCTGGGAGATGTTATCATATATAACACCATTGTGCCACTGATCATCAGTACTGTAACATGTGTTTGAGGGGTGTGATCTTAAATGGGATGATTACAATGTCACTGTAATGGGGCTCAAACCCAGGACAGAGAGGTGATGACCCTGACACTGCTGGGTGAGTTATCACACTTTAATGAAGGTGGGCCCGTGTGCAAAACAGTTAGATCTTAGAACAGGTAAAACAAGAGAATAAAAAAACAACAACAGTAGGGAATCCAACCCCGACCACTTTGTTGCAAAGCAAACGAGCTCCCGCTAGACTAAAATAACCTGCGAGTATATATCGCACTTCACAGGAATGGAGGATGACAAAACAGGAGGAAAAACTAAACACCATGCTGAGCGTGGACAAAGGGAAAACAAAGGATGCCACAGGAAGAATGGTAGCCCCGATGCATTGGGGAAAACCAAACTCTGAAACTTCCCAAACAAAAACAGAAAACAGGGAGGAACATTAATGGCTAAGGGGAGCCTTGGGAGAGAACCAGACTCGAGAGGGGAAAACTGGAGAAGGGAGGGGACGTGTAAAAACACAGACAACCTCACAGCGCAGAAGAGAGGTGTAGCACAAGGGCTCACAGACCTCCATACCCAGAGTTACCAGCTAGGAGCTTGGATCAAAACTTTAGCAAAGACGCAACACTGAGTGACTGTGTCACTGGGCTTACATAGATCTACCCCAGCTGTTGGGCATCAAGCCTGATTAGTAGTGTGCCTGGTGCCAACCCTTACAGTCACACTGTCATAAGGACACTCAGGACTTCTGTGGCTCAGAAACTCCAGTGGCTCAGAGACTTCCAAGTAAAAGTTGAAAAAAAAAAAAAATTATTTCTATGAGGTCTTTTTGGTTACCCATATTTAAAATTAATTCTGTCACTGTTCTATTGCTTCATCTTCAGAAACTGTACTGCTGTAGTGTCACCCATGCGTCTGTTGTTGCTAACACAAGGATTGTTCTTTCCTGTAGATGTTACTCACAGGTATCAAGAGGAAGTGATCTCCAGCTGCTGCTGGATCAGCACTTACTCGTTTTTGTTGTCCTGTAGTAAACTACAGCTGTTTGGCAACATGCCAATATCATATTTCTAAGAAGGTGAAAGGCTAGAGGATCTTCCCATTTGGGTTTTATTTAGTAATATGCTGGTTATAATTTAAATGTGTGCTTCACTTTAGAACAAATGTGACTACGAGTATACATCAGCTCCACACTGGTACCTTTTCTTGACTTCCACAGTGAGGCCTCTGATCTTCCTGTTTTACACATTTCAAAATGCATTTCTGATTCAGTCAACACACAGTGGCAATGAACTGCTAATCAAACTATCTTTGAGTTTGTGTTAACTCTTTAAGTCTCTTCTTTGCACTTCATGGCGACTCCCAAATATCCAGTTACGTTTGTTGAGACCCCAGTAAGATCTAAAAATTCACCAAAAGTGACCATCTAAACAAAGACTATATTTGACCCTGCTGATAATAATGATTAAAGATTGATTTTTATACCTGAGATCACATGCAGTGTGAAGATGAGAAGAATGAAGATTCTGAGTTCAGCTTTTATGTTTACTGCCTCCAACTCCTAGATTAGATGTGTGTTAGAGATTGGTTGTGTCTGTCTATGTAGGTCCCTGCCCCTGTATCTGGGCTTACTAACTCTGTTCATCTTCTTATGGCTTAACTCATATGAAAAAACTATCATTTCTGTTTTTGAGGGCAGTGAAAAATAGAATGGCATTATTAGAATGGCCTTAAGCCTCCTACTACAGAGAGAGAAACATGCATCTAAAACTATTTCTCTCTCTCTCTCTCTCTCTCTCTCTCTCTCTCTCTCTCTCTGTGTGTGTTTCCTACCGTTTGATGTCTTCTTCTTTTTCTTTAGCTTTCCCAGCATTATTACACACATCAGAAGAATGATTGTTATTATGACCAAAACCACAAATAAGGGAATGAAGGATCCTAGTAAAGCATTAGAGAGGAGAGCACAGATCTCAGTCTCTGGTAGAACAGCAGGGGCCACATATAATATATAGAATTTACATGAAATCAAATGTGCATGCAATACTGCTATTTCTGCTATTTTGTCCTTAGAGAAAATAGAACTGATCTGATTCAGTGTAACTACATGTCAAGTTTTGTGGTCATAGCAAGTCAGAATCTTCTCTAATTCCACAACACAAAATAGCAGGTACACATGGTCTGGAAGCTTTTCACATACATTGTGGGTACAGGCCTTTATAGATACATTTATGACCTTGAGTATGTGTCACTGGAACACTGGCTGTATGGGCTTTATCGGGTTTTGGACCAGCTCGGTTGCTGATAATATAAACCGTTTTTTTGGGGGGGGTTCCTCTAGCAGTAAGGCTGGGGTTATAGTTGTTGACATACCGATGCTACAGAGGTAGTGATGTACATGTATGCTGTGCTGTTATATAAAATGTGCTGTGTGTGTGTAAAGTGTGTAGGAATGAGTGTGTGAGGGCGATATGATAGAGTCCCTTTAGTGATGTTATTCAGTGCCCTGCCTGCCATCTAAACTGACAGAGAGGTTTTTAGCTTTTACTCTTTACCATAATTAATTCAGTTTCTATAAGTTTGTGGTGAGTTTTGTATTTCACAGAAGCATATCTTCCTAGGTAATAGAGTGTAGTTTGCTATCCACTGAAATGGCTTAGGAACAGCTCACAGGAATCTACACCAGTGAGATTACACTCTAACGGTTTCAGGAAATATACAAGTAGATATATTCCATTCATCTTAGAATTTAATGTTAATTATTTTATAAAGATGCAGATGAAAGTATTAAAATATGACATTACAGCTGAAACATCAAGTTTCTCAAAAATCCAGTGTTACTTAAAACTTACTTAGAGACATTGGACAGGAGCTCACAACCATGTTCAGGAAAAAAAATTTGTTTGTCAGTGGAAAACAATGATTACATTTAGCTAATGATCCTGCATGAATCACAGATAACTGCAAGCAGAAAGCCATTATTACAGAGGGTTCATTTTAAAGAAGTGAATGCTACTGTAAAATGCTAAGGACAAACATCTCAGCTGGACAGGAGACATGACAGTTATAGAAAACAGAAGCTCTTCACACTCTAACCTGCAGTGGTCAGTCGCATGGCTCAAACTCATATGTAACCATGGCAACACTTCCTGTGTCTCTCTCGGTTCTATGGTGGTGCTGTGCTTGTTTTCTCTCTCATTATTTCTGTCTCTCTCTCATGTTAAAGAACTGCCAAACTCAAAGTGTATAAAAGCAGCCCAACATATATGAACCATTAAACTACTTGCCTACTTGGTCCATGTGAAACTATTCATATTCACAGTGATTATTTGATTATATTTCTATATTCCTGTTGAGGTACTATTTAGCAGGGTAGTATCAGTGTTTAAGAATATGTATATATTCTAATAGTAAGAATTAATTTATTGTCCCCTATCTTACACTGACCACTTTTAATCACACTCTGTGTATTGGTCAAGCAGTGTTTACACCGTCACTCACCAGTATATTCCTCCATCCTCTGATCTCAGATCAGTGATGGTAATATTGAAGACTCAGCCTTCTGTTACATCATCCAGAGAGAATTTTCTACAGCATTTAACGTTAGCGTTTATTCAAAAAAAGAAAAGCTTATAGTGAACAACTACATGTGCAAATGAGAGTGGCCTTGCTCAGGGGTCCAACAGTGGTAACCTAGCAATGTTGGGGCTTAAAACAGCAACCTTCTGCTCACTAGTCCAGTACATTAACTGCTGGATCTTAGACGCTCTTTGCTTTTCCAGATTGAGAATTAACATGGACATCTGTAATAGGTTTCATCATTGCCTGTTTATCACTTTGTTTTCTGTAATGTCCTCCTGGTCTGTGAGCTTTTATCAGTAAATCTTTTGTTTTTCTCTCACTCGACTCAACTGCAGCCTGTTCAGCCTGACAATGGTACATTCCATGGAGTGAGGGACTGTTGGTTTGGAGGTTTACATCATTTACTGTGTGAGCTGTAAAAAGAACAGTGGGACATTATAAACCTTATGATCAAAACATAGCAAAGGAGATGTAAAAACCCCTTGTTAGGCATGTAAATAGATAGATGTCTACCTTCTACCTCTGCCTACCTCCAGTTGACCATGTGGACTCAGTATACACCGATGTGCTGGGATCAGGTGTTGGAGGGGTGTAGGTGGAGTGTGAGACAATAATATTCATAGGTGTGTCTGAAAGACAGAAACAGACTTCTAAATTTCAAATATTTCTCATATTCAGTACACACAAAAATCTTGTTTTTTATGTATTATAAATCCCTACTTCACATAATTGCCTCAGTTAATCATCATCATCATCATCATCATCATCATCATCATCATCATCATCATCATCATCATCATCATCACCATCATCATAACTGTCGTTATCTGCTCATCACTCGCCCACTTTAACCACTAACAGAATCTCTGTGTAGTGATCATGCACTTTCTGCTGTGTTGCACACCAGTATTTTCCTCCATCCTCAGATCTCAGATCAGTGATGGTAACAGTGAAGACTCTGGCTGCTGTGTCATCATTCAGAGAGAATCTCTCATCTTTAGCAGTTTTAGAATCAACAGGGATGTCTTTAGTCTGGAAAGTATAACACTCTCCTCTGCAGACGTACTTCAAGTGGGTTTCATATCCAGACTTATAGGGGCATCTGATCTGAACTGAACGGCCCTTGTATCCAGTTACTGTAGTTACAGCAGCAGTTCCAGCTGTAAAATAAAACATTGTGTTAGTAATGTACAGTACATGCAGAAGATCCACTGTTATGACTATTCACTTCACTACCAAGTCCCTCTCTGTGTGGCAGGTAAACTAATAATGTGCTGAACCTGTCTGATGATAGTGAGCAGTAACTGGAACTCACCTGGGAATAGACTGGACAAGACGAGTATAAGTGTCCACATGTTGAACTGGGTGGTGAGAGTTCTGTGAGAACTGTCTCATAGTCTGACACTTCCCCCTTCAGTTCTCATCACTGCTTAAAGTGGTGTGTGTAACCAATCACCGCCTCTATTCTCTCACATTTTTTCAGAGCTCTTCTCTCTGTCTTTGGATTTCTCACTTCTTTGTCTTTTCTCTCTTTTTATCTTTCTTTCAGAGTGTGACTGAACTGAGTTCACTGAGAGTGTGACGTAGTCCAAGATCAGGTGTAGTATATATCTGGAGAGCCATCACCTAAGTCCTAATGTGACCTCACACACAGTGGTGAACACACTGATGTTAAACAATGATGTGAAGGAAGTCTTGGACATGTTTTGTCCAGGTGTTTTATAAACAATATACATGTTCAGAAAAACAAAAAACCCACAGTGAGCTCCTGCCACTTCCTTTTTTTTTTTTCTCAGACACATTTCTAAGCTTCCCTGCACCTTTTCCTGTGTGTGTCATTATTTCATATATATACTGTTGTGCTTTCCTTTACTTTATACTTTTTGTTTTACTGTACATCAGACCAAAGCAGCAACTGTATTGTATGTGTCTGTTTTGCTATGACAAAGACTAAGGTCTCAGATGCTGTCTGTCCTAAATAGTCTGTGATAATGACGAACTAATCTTATTTATTTGTTTGTTTCCATTTAGGTTAAAAAAGATTCATGTTTTGTTTGACACATTGTCACAAACAAAGAGCTGTACAGTTATTGGTAGCTGGTTCCACAGTTGTACACTCTGCTGCACCACTGTGCCATTTAGTGGTAAAAACGTTTTATGCAACCTGGCATTGCTAAATAGGCCTTCTGTCTGGTCCCCATTCCCCTGTAGCAATTTTACCCAGTAGAGTTTAATGTATCCAAACTTCAAACTTTCACTTATCTGACACATTTATATAGTACCTTTCTCAACACAAGGACTCTTTACAGACAGAAACCAGCTTTTTACAATCAAATCACTCACATACCTATGAGAAGCAGGAGCCAATTTGTGCAAAGCTTACTCTCAATCAGAAACGACAATCCCTTTGGGGACTGTACCCCCTAGGGGAAGCGGAGGAGGTTAAGATATTCCCAGTTAGTCAAAGGTCCATGCCACAGTACAGCATACCAGTACTGCCATCTAGAGGTCAGTGAGCATCACTGCAGCTGCAGTACGAGTACAGCTGCAGTAGAGTATGTCTACAAACTTAATCTCTGAGTGCAACAGGCTTTTCAGCATAGACTGTATACACTAATAACTTATCATGTGTTTCTGAGGAAAAATTATAACATAATAAAATTAAATTTTACTTTTGTGTTTTTTCCTCAGTTACTCCACATCTGAATGGTGTGAGCACAATGAATGATTCAGTGTTTACTCTTCCTGTCGTCTGTCTGTCATGATTGGTCCCTTCCTACCATCTACCTCCATAGTCTTTTTTCATTGTTTCATTTTCTCCGTTCCTGTTCCGGTCCTTGTTTTGGTTTTTGCTGTCTCATTTAAATCCCCTGTTTCTTGTGAGTTCTCACTTCTACTTGTGTATATATACCCTGTGTTTTTTTCAGTCTTGTTGCTGGTCTTTGTTAATCTACTCCTTGTATGTGGTTTCTCTACCTGTGGTAACTGTATTCCTAGCCTGTTATGTGTTCGCTTGTTTAGTTGTTTAGTTGTTTAGTTCATATTGCTGCTTGTGTACTATGTTTACTATGTATGTCTGGGCACTCCGTGTTGGCTCTCTGACCTTGGAGTCAAACATTTATATTCAAACATTTACTCAGATGATACATTTTAAAAAATTAATTAGATCTAATTTATAACACTGACGCCACAGTAATGCATAGTATGTGAGGAAGTGGAAGTAGCAGTCTTATTAATTCATAATTTATTTTATAATTCATATTATTATAATTTATCATAAAATTTACTCACAATAAACTATTGTTCATATGGATTCATTATCATCATATTCATATTCAAACGGATATATGTAATTAGTCCAGTTGAATAAATAATGTCAGAACAGAAGTCTTGACTCATATAATGATAAACTGACAGCATACAAGATCATAGGGAGTGATCAAGCTCTTGTGATGTAGAATGTTATGGCAGGGATTTATTAGGCGTGGTGTGGAAATAAACTAAAATATCGTGAATTGTATTGACGAAGTGATTTATGCACATGTGTGTATGGTGACCACGTTAAATGTCAGTGAAGCCCTTTGTGATTGAAATGCAGAACCAGATTTTCTGCTCATTGTATTTTATTTTATGAATGTTAAATTGTATTAATAAACCTGTAGTTTATTGACACCAGTGATGTTGCCTTTTAAAAGGCCTAAGGTGGTACCTGTTACAACAGACTCCCTTGTAAATATGCTCTGGTCAGTTCAGCAGGAGTAGGGTGTGGCTGCCATTTGTGCTGAACTGGGTGTGTCTGTCTGTGATTTTGGAATAATTAAGTACTGAGGGAAGTGTTTTGTGTTATGCAGAGTTTAAAATATACAGTCACCTTCTCCTATTTTCCCTCACTTTGTCATTTTTCTTTAATTCACACACACACACACACACACACACACGCACACACACACACACACACACACACACACACATATATATGCGCATGCACACACATACACATACAGTAGCAGACATTTCACATCATTTCTTGTTAGAGTCTGTCCTAGACACCCTGTTATTAGATCCACTTGGACAATTTCTTGTAGCTGTTAAAAGGTTTTTTACACATGAAAACCTTTAATATATCAGAAAACATATTAATCTAAAAAGCATATTATTTCCACCAGATGACAGAGTTTCCTCCTGAACTCATCAGGTAAATTCCACTGCCACAAAAACAGAACAAACAGAATAACAGTTACATACATGATACATGTATATTATCATATTATTACTGAGAGTCCTGTGCGCAGAATCAGCTCACTGGCAAACGTTCCTTTGAGAGTTATAAACAGTGCCGTGCTGCCAGATCCACAAGTTGAGTAAGGAGATCCGAATACCGACAAATATTTACTCTTCTCCTCCTCACACTTACTCTGTGGCTTGCACCTCCCCAAGTCAGCCATGCATAGACTGTTATGATAGATATTAAGTTTCCAAGGAAAAAGTTTTTCTGAGTTGTCAACTGTTTGCAGCCTTTAAATGGATGATTAAATGAGCCGTTGTTCAGTCTTATGTGTTGCTCTGTTGATGACTGTGGACAGACTGGGTTTTTTGGTTAAACTTAGAAGGTCATTTTGGAGTAAATCACAGAGTCCTCAGCTTCATTGGAGTTTAGTGCATGGGTTGTGCTTTGCTGAGACACATTTACAGTGCAGTATGTGATGGAGTCAGATGGTTCATCTACACTGGAGTAGATTACAGTGTGTGAAGACCCCACTGTGCTGTAGACAGTGGTGAGTGTGGACGTTACTGCAGTACTCAGCTCCTGATCTTCAATCTCCTGATAGATGCACTCATTCTGCAGAAGAACAATTTGTATAAAGGTTCTATCTGCGTTAATCAAGGCAGTCAAGCTAAAATATGTTGAAACCTTCTACATTACTGTGGAATTGTTATAGCACAAATATTGTAGCTATAGAGAAGTTTGCATAGTACCACTTTACTCAGTGTTCTGCAGCCATTTTAAATGCATATCTAGTCTCCTTAATAGATTGAGTGTCCTTCAGAAACATTAACAAAATTCTGGGAGAGAGTAGGTATACAACAGTATTAGCATCACATTTGACTTTGTCCTCAGTACTGTCCCTGTCCACTGGATGGCATGTGGTTTAGATCAAGGCCTGATACCTGTCTAGTGCTGATTGGCATTGAACCTACAAGGATCAGCTCTGTCATGCCTGCAAAACAACAAGAGAAGTTATATTATTATGAGATAGCAATGTACAGAGTGTATTTTTCTGTGTGTGTGTGTGTGTGTGTGTGTGTGTGTGTGTGTGTGTGTGTGAGTGTGTGTGTGTGTGAATGTGTGTGTGTGTGTGTGTGTGTGTGTGTGTGTGTGTGTGTGTGTGTGTGTGTGTGTGTGTGTGAATATGTGTGTGTGTGTGTGTGTGTGTGTGTAAGTGTGTGTATGTGTGTGTGAGTGTGTGTGTGTGTGTGTGTGTGTGTGTGTGTGTGTGTGTGTGTGAGTGTGTGTGTGTGTGTGTGTGTGTGTGTGTGTGTGTGTGTGTGTGTGTGTGTGTGTGTGTGTGTGTGTGTGAGCCCATGTATTTAACTAAAATGGCACCATGCATCCTTAGGCTGGAGGTCTTAGTTTATAAAAGTTTTATGTGTGTAAAAACACATGCGAAATTGATAAAACGCAGAAATACCTGTTTAAGTTGATCTTCCTAATCCACTCAGCTTTAAAAATGAGAAACATTTAGTACACACAAATATCTTCTTTACATATGTATTTAAATACATGTTGTCATTTGTGCAGCTTGTTTTTTTATAAATAATCTGCAAGACCTCTGTCTACATGTACAAATTAGGACCTATTACAAATTATTATTTTAGTGGTAATGGTTGACTTCTTGTAATGCCTGACAGCTGATGTTGATCATTATTAAAGAGCTCCATTCAATGAATGATGCTGCTAGTAGTTTGGCTTAGAAGAAGGACTTACTGATCAAATTGTTTTTCAGTTGTTTCTAATTGCACCAGGGGTTATTGAAGCATTCTGAGGTCAAATTGTTATCATCAGTACTGAAAAATTGCCCAAGGACCAATCTGGATTTAAATTTTGATTCTCAACCCAGCTGTTTTCATAGAGAATATACAGTGCATCCAGAAAGTATTCACAGCACTTGCCTTTTGCCAGATTTTGTTATGTTACAGCATTATTCCAAAATGGATTAAATTCATTTTTTCCCTCATAATTCTACACACAATACCCCATAATGACAAAGTGAAAAAAGTTAGTTTGGAATTTTTGCAAATTTATTTATTTTTTAAAATCACATGTACATAAGTATTCACAGCCTTTGCCATGACACTCAAAACTGAGATCAGGTGCATCCAGTTTCCACTGATCATCCTTAATAGAACTGTAGCCTTTATACCAAGATAGACCTAGTACCAGAGTAAGAGCTACACAGATTATTGTTACCCCACCACCCACAAATTAAAACAAATATAATAATAATAATAATAATAATAATAATAATAACCTGTAATAATAACCTGCTGTACTGTACTAGGATTTATTCTATGAGTAAATGACAAAGCACTTTTGTAAGTCGCTCTGGATAAGAGCATCTGCTAAATGCCGCAAATGTAAATGTAATAATAATAATAATAATAATAAATGTCCTGGAGTGCAGTCAAATGGAGGTGATAACCCATCAACATGGTTATGTGTCTAATAAAGTGACCAGTAAATGTATAATACTGTAAATAATACTGGTTTCAACTGCAATACTTATAAGATGAACTTATATGCTAAATTAGTATTACCAAAATAAGTTCAAGTTTACTTACCATCATGTAACCATATTTGCAATGATGAGGGACCATCTTCATTCTTTTGCATTTACTGAATTTCATTTTTCTTTTCAAAAGGCGTTCCCTTTGTATCCATTTTATAGGTTTTAGTGGAGTCTTCTTTGTCTCCATAATATAACCTTCCGAATCTATTTATTTGGTAAACTCGTCATAGCTGTTCACACCATAGGAGGTATGCATCACATATACCGAACTAGTGTGAAAGACACCAGAAGTCATTCTGTCTCAGACACTAAAGCTCCTACAGTCTACTCTACTGTCAGTCTACCCACAAACCCCTCTGGTCCCTCCCAAGCTGTTTATGACTAAGTCCAATTACCCACAAACCTCTGTGATCTTACACATACTGGTTCTACTACTGCTCCACTACCATCAAACTCTCCTGATCAGGACACTTATTGTACGGCTTAATTACCCACATTTCTTTCTGATTCCTCAGTGTGTGATACAAATCAGTCTGAAGGGTTGTTTGCAGAAGCTCAAATTTATGCATCAGTGAAGTTTTGAGAGAATGCAGACAGTTTTAGTGATGCTGTGACCAGGGAGACCTTCAAGGAGGACTCATGTGAATATTCCACTGTTAATCATGTCACAGGATGGGTCTAGGCTTGCATTTTTAATTGGTTACCCTTGCATTCTTTCATGTTTTTATGAAGACTGTGTAAGGGAGAGGGGGAGGGGCTGGGGATGAGAGCTGGAAGTACAAGTCACCAGTGTGCTGCCCTGTCTGTTAGCTGCAGCACTGTCAGTGGTACGGGGGCAGAGAAACAGCAGCATGTTTGTGTGGATTCTGACTGGATCATTTGAATACTTCTGGAACCCACAGTAAGAATCATACAGTCAATCAAACAATCAATTAATTTACAAGAAGATAAGGCCAGCCAGCCTGTCTTTGTCACGGAGCCTGTGCTGTTCTTAGCTAGAAAGTCTGTACTACCATCTAGAGCACAAAGCGAGTAAGTTACAGTGATCACCGTGGTTCTAGGATAAGAGTGATTCAGTAGAAGCAGCGGCGAATCTAGGATTAGAGCTTTAGAGCTTTGTACATTTTAACATTATTTTGGACCAGCATTCCAACACTTGTGAAGGAACACCTGCAACATGCAGCTACCGCATGGCTTCTAGGAGAACAGGGCGGGGGAAAAGTAGGAGAGAGAAAGTGGATCATATAATTCACGAGTGAAGGGACGATTGCTTTATTTTCATTGTTAATATATTATGTATAAACCATATGCCTTCTACGGTTTTAACATTTTTTCCAGAGACAAACTTCTGATCTACTTAAAGCCCACCTAAGTGGAGCATGACTGTTAAGTAAAGAAGACTGTACATTTCCTCCTGAGAAACTAGTAACTCACTGCAAACATCTGAACACATAAAACTGTCAGAATGACTGAGAAGATCAGCTGATGCTTACGGTTCTTCTTACATGCCAGACTTTCTAATGGACTTTCCACAGCATGAACATTCTGATAAATATTCTAATCAAATAACAATTATTAATAATAACTGCATATCCTGGCACTTAATATGCCATTAAAATGGACAGAAGATCTTTCTATTCTAACATTAGCCTGTCTTATAAACATCAGTTAAAGAGAGTGTGAGATGGATAAATGAGTGACACATGTCTCTATATGATGATAGAACAAAGCAAATCTTCACACTGACCATCAGACATGTAACAGATCAGGACTCTGACCAGTACTGGTGAGCTGTATCAGACTGGCAACTTGATCATGGATATTTGATTTAATTAAAATGTGTGCAAGGTTACAGCTTTGTTTGTGTTTGAGCCAGTGTTTTATCTTTGTACTTGAAGTCATTCAGTATCTAGATCTGAATTGTGATAGCCATATTTGATGTAAATGATGTAAATAATGCATTACAATGTAAATAATGTGCTTAGAATGTTGTACCGTATTGGCAGCAGCAGTGGGCGGGGCTAAACGCTCAGTGGCTCTATTGAACCATCAATTATGTGCAAAGGGCTCTGAGGTCACGTGATGTCCACACCACCGTGGCTCAGTAGCACAAAACATCCAGGAGTTCCATCATTTTTCCCGACTAGATGGGGAAACACCTTTCTTTGTGCTTACAAACCACATAGTGAACAGCTCATGAGGGAAAATAATAAATAAAAGAAAAACTTTTTAAAATGTCTGTAAAATGTTCACATTTTAAATATTTGAGTTTCCAAACAAATTTGGGATGAGCTCATATTCTTATTACAGCAGTACGCTGAAAGGTGGTGACATCATGTATAAAATGTAGGAAACAACAGAAGAAATATAGTACAGTGAACAAATTACATGAAGGAAACTGACCTGAAGAAAATAGAGTGCAGCATGAAATTACCAATTACCTACAGAAGATACAGTTCAGAACATTTGAGCAGGGATGGATATTGCACTCAAGGTAATATCAAAAAATGATCAGTAACTTGTAAGTCAGGCTAGTACAGATTTTAACTTGAAGTACACAACTATTAAAGATTATTTCCATTCTGCAGACACAGAGCAGAGAATTGAAATGGCTTTTTGGGTTTCTGTATGAAGGAGATAAGTATTAAAAGTAAGTGAGCATCTCACAGTCACTGCATCCAAAGAAGTAGATGCAGTTACAATACATCATAATAATAATGAGTACAATGTTTGTTCAAGTTTCCAGGGCAGTAAACTAAAGGGCTGCAGCACATATGAAATAATGATGTACTCAGGAAGTGGGTAAGAACTTTTTACTGGATGTGTTATTAATACAAGGTATGAGATCCAAAGCTATAGTGAAGCTACTTCCTCTATGTCACAATAACTAAATTAGTAGGGCCTACACATTGAAATGTAAAAGACAGTTTCTGCATGTTATTAGCAGAATTAACTAGCTAATCTAGTTGTCTGATATAGTGGTGTGGCAGGCAGTTTTGAGTTCTAGGCTTACAGAGCTAGTAGCAATCATGTGTGTTCATAATAAATAGTGGACCATATTTATATAGAAGATCTATTTGGTTAAACACATTCAACATTCACTTAGGAACTTCAGACACTATTGTATATTTATAGTATTGAGCTGATTCTTTTATCCAAAGCAATTTACACTTATGACAAGTTGAGGGTTAAAGGCCTTCCTCAGAGGTCCAATAATGGCAGGGCTTGAACCAGCGACCATCCAATTACACGTCAAGTACCTCAACCAGCAAGCTACCACTGAGGTCTTTCACCCAGCAGCAGGGGGCAGAGTGCCAGGCACTGTCTACAGGGCTGAAATTACTGTTTGGACAGCATCCACTAACAGCCTATGATCACTTAGACTTAGCATCATATAGACAAATAAGACACTAGATTAGTGTAAACATGGTGTTGTGGAACAAACCATCATTTCTATGATTAAAACTGTTATTGGTTAAAATGGTTAAAATGGGGGATGAGGCCAATGAAATTCCAGTTCTTCTTCCTCCTCTGCTTATTTATAATATAAATGTATTCTAGCATTCTAGAAATACAAAAATATAAGTAAAAATTCACTGTCACACCCAGAACCACAGAAAAGGCATGAACACAAGACTCAGATACATAAAGGCAGTCAAACCCAGACTGTCTCTACTGTCTTGGTAAAGTAGAAAAGGGTGGAGTGCAGGGTGTGTGGGATGGAGAACTCATCCTGGTCTACATCTCTTCATGACAGGGTGTGCAAGTGTGGAGGGACAAGTCCCCTTGACTGCTGAGCTGAGAGAGAGAGAGAGAGAGAGTGAGAGAGGGAGAGCAGGAGAGAGTGAGAGAGAGAGAGGGAGAGAGAGAGAGTGTGAGAGTGAGAGAGAGAGGGAGAGAGAGAGAGTGTGAGAGTGAGAGAGAGAGAGAGAGAGAGAGAGAGAGAGAGAGAGTTTTAGATGCATGTTTCTCTCTGTAGTATGAGGTTTAAGGCCATTCTATTAATGCCATTCTATTTTTCACTGCCCTCAAAAACAGAAATGAGAGTTTTTTCATATGAGTTAAGCCATAAGAAGATGAACAGAGTTAGTAAGCCCAGATACAGTGGCAGGGACCTACACAGACAGACACACACAATCTCTAACACACATCTAATCTAGGAATTGGAGGCAGTAAACATAAAGCTGAACTCAGAATGAAGATTCTTCTCATCTTCACAATGCACGTGATCTCAGGTATGAAAATCAACCTTTAATCATTATTATCAGCAGGGTCAAATATAGTCTTTGTTTAGATGGTCACTTTTGGTGAATTTTTAGATCTTACTGGGGTCTCAACAAACGTAACTGGATATTTGGGAGTCGCCATGAAGTGCAAAGATGAGACTTAAAGAGTTAACACAAACTCAAAGATAGTTTGATTAGCAGTTCATTGCCACTGTGTGTTGACTGAATCAGAAATGCATTTTGAAATGTGTAGAACAGGAAGATCAGAGGCCTCACTGTGGAAGTCAATAAAAGGTACCAGTGTGGAGCTGATGTATACTCGTAGTCACATTTGTTCTAAAGTGAAGCACACATTTAAATTATAACCAGCATATTACTAAATAAAACTCAAATGGGAAGATCCTCTAACCTTTCACCTTATTAGAAATATGATATTGGCATGTTGCCAAACAGCTGTAGTTTACTACAGGACAACAAAATCGGCTAAGTGCTGAATCCAGCAGCAGCTGGAGCTCACTTCCTCTTGATAGCTGTGAGTAACATCTACAGGAAAGAGCAATCCTTGTTTTAGCAACAACAGACGCATGGGTGACACTACAGCAGTACAGTTTCTGAAGATGAAGCAATAGAACAGTGACAGAATTAATTTTAAATATGGGTAACCACAAAGACCTCATAGAAATAAAAAAAAATATATATATTTTTTCCACTTTTACTTGGAAGTCTCTGAGCCACTGGAGTTTCTGAGCCACAGAAGTCCTGAGTGTCCTTATGACAGTGTGACTGTAAGGGTTGGCACCAGGCACACTACTAATCAGGCTTGATGCCCAACAGCTGGGGTAGATCTATATAAGCCCAGTGACTCAGTCACTCAGTGTTGGGTCTTTGCTAAAGTTTTGATTCAAGCTCCTAGCTGGTAACTCTGGGTATCGAGGTCTGTGAGCCCTTGTGCTACACCTCTCTTCTGCACTGTGAGGGTGTTTGTGTTTTTACATGTCCCCTCCCTTCTCCAGTTTTCCCCTCTCGAGTCTGGTTCTCTCCCAAGGCTCCCCTTAGCCACTAATGTTCCTCCCTTTTTTCTGTTTTTGTTTAGGAAATTTCAGAGTTTGGTTTTCCCCAGTGCATCGAGGTTGCCATTCTTCCCATGGTGGCCTTTGTTTTCCTGTTTTCTATGCTTGGCATGGCATTTAGTGTTTCCTCCTGTTTTGTCATCCTCGATTCCTTTGAAGTGCAATATATGCGCAGGTCATTTTAGTCTAGCGGGAGCTCGTTTGCTTTGCAAGAAAGTGGCCAGGGTTAGATTCCCTACTGTTTTTTTTTGTTTGTTTTTTTTAAAACTTATCTTGTTTCACCCATTTTAAGATCTAACTGTTTTGCACACGGGCCCACCTTCATTAAAGTGTGGTAACTCACCCAGCAGTGTCAGGGTCATTACCTTTCTGTCCTGGGTTTGAGCCCCATTACAGTGACATTGTAATCATCCCATTTAAGATCATACCCCTCAAACACTTTACAGTACTGATGATCAGTGGTACAATGGTGTTATAACTGATAATATCTCCCAGGGAATTTCATACAGTGACATACAGAAGGTATAGAACAAATCAAACCAAGACTAAAACACAGCAGAGAAAAAGTGAAGAATGAATTGAAACAAAATGATCAACTTCAATATGAAGTTGTTGCTTACAAGGATGTTTGTCATGCCTTTCAGATACAGCAGAGTCCAAGGATGTGGAGTCTATATCAGTGACTGCATGTGCAGGAGAAGGAGTCACCATCAAGTGCAAATATGAGGATGAATACAAAACCAAACTGAAATCTTTCTGTAAGAATGTAACAGATCAGTCATGTTTAGATCAAATAACAACAAATCCAAACAGTATGTGGACTCATAAAGACAGATTCTCAATTCATGATAACAAAAGTGCAGGATTCTTCAGTGTTTTTATCCGAAAGCTGTGTGTAAATGACACTGGAACATACCAGTGTGCAGTTAATGTATCTGATCAACTGCACACCTACACTGAAGTGAAGCTCAATGTAAAAGCAGGTTAGTAGCATGTAACATTAAATTTAGCCACAATCACTTCATCAATTAAAACTTTCAGAAATAATAATTTTGCCAGACTGTACTTTTGTAAGTCGCCCTGCATAAGGGCATCTGCTAAATGCTGAAAATATAAATGTATACAGGTTAAGATAAATCTGACACTTTCATGGGTTTGTAGCTGCAAGTGAAGTGAGACTGATGCACATCTGATCGCTGAAGTGTTCCTAAAGTGTCATATTTCCCTTTTATTAACATAGCCAATTCAGAACAACAGAAACATTAAAAATTGTTAAAAATGCAAACGTTTTGACCTGAATGTGTATGATTGACAGGCTCATGCTGTGGTAAGACCATCAACGCCTATGTAGGAAAAACTGTGAATATCAGCTGCTGTTACCCAGAATCCCACAGGAGTGAACCCAAGCTTTTCTGCAACAGACTGGACACTGGTGGCTGTAATTATATAGGATCGGTCAACAAAACAGGAAAACCAGGAACTAAAAAAAACACATCACTGTATTATGACAAAGAAAAGCAAATCCTGACTGTTACTATCAGATATGTCACGGTTCAGGACTCTGGTGAATACTGGTGTGGAACTACATCAAACTGGACAACTGATCATGGATTCAAAATTTATAGTACACAGATCTACCTGAGAGTTATAGGTGAGTAAATAACAAGAACTGTGTAATGCTTTATTGTTTTGACAATGCAGAGGCAACATCTATACATCATTCTAAATTACTTAATTAAAAAACTATTTTAGCAAATCCTAGAGAGTCCAGAATCAGTTGATGCTGTTTAGATGACAGGAACTAAACAAATGTTTTTATCCTTGGGTAGTAAAGGCTGTAAAGTAGTCTAGTGCCTGTAGGTAGCCAAGGCTGTAGTCTAGTGTCTGTAGGTTACCTGGAGACTGTAAAATAGTCTAGTGTCTATAGGTAGACAAGGCTGTAAATGTGACTAGTGTCTGTTTGTAGCCAAGTGTCTTTTGTGTGTTTTATTTGTTCACTGCCCTCCCAACCCATATGACTGATCAACAATATTATAACTGTCTAAATGAGTAGAGTCTGAATTAGCTGTTGAACATTGTTACACTTCCCATCTAATTTACAGCACTAAATTTGTTTTCAAATTTACAACCATTAGCACCAAAATGCAGAGTTTAAAAGCAACCACATCCACACTATCTGAAGCAACTGTGGATTTCTTTGCCATGTATGAAATTAAAGCATGCCACAGACACACTGGACACGTGTCACTGTCAACAATCTATATCAATAACATTATAATAATCTGTCACCCCTGTGTTTATTTTTCTATTTAACCAGAGAGTCCAGTTTCAGCCTCATCACCACATTCATCATCACACATCAGTCCACAGTTCACCAAACCAACCACATCCTCAGGAGCTTCCTCTCCTGATACAGGTGCTGACACTCAGTGGACTGTACAGCATGGAGTGAAACTACTCACACACTGTCAGCTTCATCACACACTTCTGAATGTTCAGGATAAAGGTTAACTTTGATTGGTTCAGTAATTATGACTCTGTGTCCTCTCCAGGATTTCCATATTCCACTGTGATCAGTGTTGCGTGTGTGAGTCTGGTACTGCTTCTGATGGGAACCTCATTCCTCATAGTGACTCTCAGAAAGAGAAGCAGAAAGGAGCAGGGTATTACTACACACACACACACACACACACACACACACACCCTTAAAAAATGATCACACAAAGCAATAATACTTATCAATCAACATGAGGATAACATGTTCAAATCTGTATGTCCAGATGTGAGTGCAGCATTTTTCTGTTCTGTAAGCATTGTAGATTAAACACGTTTATTAGTCATGAACAGAACTCATTAGACCCCAGAGCTGCCTGCTGCTTCCCTCTGCTGGCTAGAAATGGACATGAACGAGCACTGTTAAAATATGGAATAAAGACAATAAACTAAAGACTATGTATTCCACTGTTTATCTGCATTTGAATAGTATCTACAGTTGAAGTGCTTAATGTGAACAATAACATGTATTCATGTAACATTTTATTATTTAATTTATTCATTTGTGATTAATTCCTTAATTCCTTCTCAGCATCGTCCAAAGGCCAGTCCGTCCAAGACTCCTCACACAGCCATGGGGTGAGTCATGACTGTGGGTCATTAGCAGGCCTACACCTGTAATAGAATTACAATGCCTTTTCTAGCACAGTCACAAGGAGGCCTGATGTGTGTGAGCATGGTTACATACAGGCTACAAGAAATCTTAAAGCTGCATGTCTTTATTATTTAAATTTATAAAATAATAAACAGATTTAGCTTTAAGATTTCAGACAAACATAAAAATGTAAAAAAAAAAAAGAAAAGAAAGAAAAACAACAGTTCCTCCAAATGTGTCTCCAGTCCAGTTTCTAGTGCATTTCTCATGACAGTGCCTGTTGCTCCCTTATACTGTATTTACACCTGCTACCTCTGACACCACACGGTGTTCAAACTGGGCAAAGCAAGGAAACTACAGACACTAGTGACCTTACTATGCCTCCAAAAATGAATTTTCATACCTCACATGAATGAAAAAAACTAGAAGACAAAAAAAAATCAATATCATAGTTTAAGTTCAAGTTCACAAGATAACCTTTTTTTCTTATTTCTTTGAGGTTCGACTTTCTGTCTGTGGCTATGGGGATATTAAAGACATCAGAAGCCATTCTCTCTCAGACACTGGAGCTCCTACAGTCTACTCTAATGATTGTCTACTCACAAATCCCTCTGATCCCTCGCAAACTGTTTATGCAAATGTGCAGTTACCCACAAACCCCTCTGATCTCTCCCAAACTGTTTATGCAAATGCACATTTACACACAAACCAGTTAGAGCCCTCCCAAACTGTTTAGGCAAATGTGCAGTTACCCACAAACCCCTATGATCTCTCCCAAACTGTTTATGCAAATGCTCATTTACACACAAACCAGTTAGATCCCTCCCAAACTGTTTATGCAAATGCTCAGTTACCCACAAACCCCTGTGATGCTCCATGTACTGTTGACACTACTGCACAGTACCATTAAACTCTCCTGATAAGGACATTTATTTCAAGGCTCAATTGCCCACATTTCTCTCTGATTCATTGGTGTATGACACTTAGCAATTTGAAACCTAATTGCAGTAACTGTAGGCAGCATTCTGAGGCAGGAAGGCAGTAAGTCTGAACTGAAATTTGCATAACATGTTGCCGGCTAAGGTTCCTCCATGGAACCGAGTTTGGAAGGCAAAATTGATGTATCTTCTGCTGCCCAACATCTCTCATAATCCTGTGTGTCACTGCTGATTCGTCAAGAGGAAAAACATGTTAGAAGCACCAGTGATGTGGTGGACAGCATTTTGTAAATGTTTCTTGACAAATATTACTAAGTTATTTATATTTATAGAAATATTTATATATTATATTTCTGACAGGAAATAGGCAGTAATCCAAGCCAGTATAGCCAGTAAGATGCCTTGCTAACATTAGCATAGCATGTTATTTGTAATTGTTTTAAGGTAACATTTTATTTCTATTGAGAAATACCTTGTGTAATCGCTGTATATTCATTGTTATCTTCAATGAATTATGAAGATACACTTACAGTTAACAGTTAGGTTAACATTCCACTGAGCCTAACATACTTTTCTGTGTTAGCAAGCTTTAACAGAGTGATTTTCCTTTCATTTTCCTTATCACTATTATGTTAGTCACTCCATCAGTTGACAGTCAGCCGTCGGTATCTTGGCAACTGCCTTTGAAGTGTGCCTGAACATGGTTCAGTTTTTAAGGAACTTCATACCAAAATCTTGGCACAATATGAAATGTATTTTTTTTTCATGTTCTTTTATATCTTCTTTGTACATTCAATGTTTATCTCCGTTTCATTCAGATGTGTGGGTTTTTAAAAATAAAGCCTGCTTGAACTTCAACCACGTGTCATGACCAGATTGTAGCTGTTATGTTTCAGCAGAAACAGGGAAGAGGCAGAATGCAAATGCAGTTGGTGGTTCAATAAGTGAGGGTAACAAAATATGGAGGGTAACAAACCAAGGCAAAGGGAAACACAGACAAAAATAATACACAAACGGAGCAAACAGAAAAGCAATGGCAAGCGTAATCAAGATACCACAGAAGAAAGGTTCCAAAGGATTTTGTCTCTTCAGCTATATACAAGTATACAGCAAAAACAAAACAATGTTCCTCCCAGACTATGGTGCAACATAAAACAAAACAAGTGCAACAGACAACACTCTACATTAGTGCAAACAATATATTACAGTGCAATAATGTCATACAATAAATAAACACAGGACAGGACCAATACACAATGAAGAGACAGTGCATTTATTTTTACCAGTATGCAGCACTGGGAATATGTAAAGTGGGTTGTGTATAGGAGTCAGTGACATGCTATACGGAACATAACAGTCACCGGTAGAAGCCAGAACAGTTCAGAGTACAGTGCTGATTTAGTACAGAGCTCTAGCAGCAAGTAGGAATAATGTGCACAGGGAGTGCATATGTATGTGTGAAGTTTGACTTCAGCAACTAGTCCGATACAAAAACAGTGTATGTATGTATGTATGTATGTATGTATGTATGTATGTATGTGTGTGTGTGTGTATGTATGTATGTATGTGTGTGTGTGTGTGTGTGTGTGTGTGTGTGTGTGTGTGTATGTATGTATGTATGTATGTGTGTGCATGACTGTGTATAAGCATGTGTGTATGTGTGTAAGTGTCCGTTTGTTGGAATTGGAAATGGAATTAGCCAGAGTTCAGGAGTCTGATGGCTCCTGGGAAGAAACTGATGCACAATGTAGAGGTGAGGGACCAGATGGCAAAAGAGTGAACAGTTTGTGTAAGGGGTGTGTGGGATCTCCCCCAATGCTGGTGGCTTTATGGATACAATGTGTTGTGTAGATGTCCGTGATGGCGGGAAGAGAGATCTCATTGATCTTCTCAGCTGTTCTCACTATTCTCTGAAGGGTCTTGCAGTCAAAGATGGTGCAGTTCCCAAACCAGGTAGTGATGCATCTGCTCAGGATGCTCCCTCTAGTACCTCTATAGAAGGTGGTGAGGATTGGTGATGGGAGATGGGCTTTCCTCAGCTTCTGAAGGAAGTAAAGATGTTGCTGGGCTCTCTTGGTAATGGAACTGGTGTTCAGGGTCCAGGTGAGGTCCTCCATTAAGTGAACACCAAAGAACTTGGTGTTCTTGACCATCTCCACCGAGGAGCCATTGATGGCAAGCAAGAAGTGATCTTGCCTTGCTTTCCTGAAGTCAACCACCATCTTCTTTGTTTTGTCAACATTCAGATGCAGGTTGTTGACCTTACACCAGCTCACCAGTTCTTGCACCTCCTCTCTGTATGCTGACTCGTCGTCCTTGTTGATGAGACCCACCACATTCATGTCATCAGCGAACTTCATGTGGTTCAAGCTGTGCATTGCTGCACAGTCATGAGTCAACAGTGTGAACAGCAGAGGGCTGAGTATGCTGCCCTCGGGCACACCAGCACTCAGTGTGGTGGTGTTGGAAGTGCTGCTCCTGATCCGGACTGACTAAGGACTACCAGTCAAGAAATCTAGGATCCAGTTGCAGAGGGAGGTGTTCAAGCCCAGTAAGCTCAATGTTCCAATCAGATGCTGAGGAGCGATAGTGTTGAATGCTAAACTGAAGTCTATGAACAGCATTCTCATGTCTGTGCCCTTTTTGTCTATCTGGCACTTACATCTGGAGTGTGGTGGAGATGGCATCATCCGTAGACTGGTTGGAGCGGTACGAGAACTGCCAGAGCTCCAGGGAAGCAGGAAGCTGGGTCTTGATGTGTCTCATGACGAGTCTCTCGAAGCACTTCATGATGATAGATGCGAGAGTGATGGGATGGTAGTCACTGAGACACGACACCGTGGGCTTCTTAGGCACAGGGATGATGGTGGTAATCTTGAAGCATGTTGGGACAATGGTACAGCTCAGAGAGATATTGAAGATGTCTGTCAGGACATCTGCAAGCTGGTCAGCACATTCTCTGAGCACACGACCTTTCCGTGGGATAACTCCACGCAGAGTTCGCCTGACATCAGCCACAATCAGGCACAGCACCTGGTTATTTTTACGGAGGGATGGACTCTGTCGCTGCAACATTGTTCTGTGCTTCAAACCATGAATAGAAGTCATTCAGTGCATCTGGGAGGGAGGCATCACCATTACAGGAAAGTGATGTTTCCCTTTAGTTAGTAATGGCCTGAATACCCTCCCACATGCGCTGTGCATCACCGGTGTCTCTGAAGTGTCCATGGATCCTCTGTGTGGGTACACGCTTTGCTTCCCTGATCGCACGTGACAGTTTGGCTCTCACTTTTCTAAGAGCCTCTTTGTCACCTGCCCTGAAGGCTGAGTTGCGGGTCCTCAGCAGTCATCCATGACTTCTGGTTGGGGCGAGTGATGATGGTCTTAGAGACAGTAATATCAATGCACTTGCTGATGTAGCCAGTCACTGATGCTGTATACTCCTCCAGGTTAACAGCGTCACCGTCAGTAGCAGCCTCCTTGAATGTGATTCATGTCATCTGCTCAAAACAGTCCTGAAGAGCAAAGATGGCTCCTGCTGACCAGGTTCTCACCTGCTTCAGAATTGGTTTCGAGCATCTGACGATCGGTCTATATGCAGGAATCAACATTACAGGCATGTGCTCAGAGTATCTGAGGTGGGGGAGGGGCTCCGCCCGGTACGCCCTAAAGATGTTGGTGTAAATGAGATCCAGCACGTTTGCTCCTCTCGTTGCAAAGTTCACATGTTGATGGAATTTAGACAGTACTGACTTGAGACTTGTGTGGTTGAAATCTCTGGCAACAATAAACAGTCCGCCTGGGTGAACGTTCTGCAGTTCACTAATCGCTCCATACAGCTCCTGGAGACCCTCTTGTGTGCTCGAGCTGGGTGAATGTACAGCGCGATTATAAACATGGAGGTGAATTCCCGCCGTAAATAAAAAGGTCTGCATCTAACAAACTCCACCAGCAGTGAACAAAAAATGAAAATGAAAACAAGGAGCGGAACAAGGAAGTAAAGCAAAACAGACATGACAGGGAAACTAAAGAAACAGTGGCACCAGGAGGGTGGCCATTTGTGACAGTAGCTTAGTAAAACTACGACACGCTAGATGGGTCATCTATAGTTGGATCATGTTTGATCTACTGGCTTGGCTTTTGTACTGAATCTGCAGAGGATTCTTTCGTGTTTTGACAGGGCAAAAAATATCTTTACATTTCATTCACATTGTATATGTATATCACGTGTTTATTTCCTGACATTTTCCTAGACTATAGAGTATTATCATGCATGAGTTTGAATCACACTTCAGTAAATACGTTATGTAATTTCTAATTTTAAAAAAGACAATTAAAAAAGTATGTTTAGACAATAAACATTGATAGACTACCGAATTTCCTGAACAAATAAAGCCCAACAATACAATGTTCAGATGCAGTGAATGAAAACAGTGCTAGTAAAAGGTTTTAGCTACATATCTTCTGCCATTTCTTTCTCATCTGTTCTAGGAGAGCATCACACAAAGTCAGTAAGTCATCTGTGTAATCTTTTGAAGTTTGTGGTAGTGTTGAGCTCAAAGGAACACATTATAAAATATATATTTAAAAAAATGAAATATGTTACTCTAAAGTATTATATTTAAACATTGAGCAAATTAAAAAAATACCAACCAACCAAACAAACAAACTATAAATGAACAGAAATATGAGAAAGACAAAAGAGCCAGTTTGGTTTGTCATTCTTAATGGAGAATGAACTAGGTGTGGGCCTAATATTCCAATATTTTATATTTTTTCTATCAGGATCAAAAGTAAACTAAAGGCTTAAATACAAATGCCTAACTTTGTGGATTGTGAAAAAACTGCATTGCAAAAGAACCTGATCTAATACCTGTTTCACATTTAGAAACTTATTGAACTTGATGAATAAACTTATTTTTCAATGCAATCTAGATAGTTGGGTTTCAAACCCTAACTAGATAGGCTTTCCAGACTCAAAGCTGGTGTGAAAGCAGTACACAGAGTGGAGGGAAAGGGCAAACTAGGATCTTGCTCTAGAATGATGAGAGTATATATATATATATATATATATATATATATAAACAGATTTGGGTTTTTGGGGTGATCACATGGTTGTTTTCTTCTAACTTAGCAGGATACTTTATGTTCAGAGCTCTCACATTTAATGTTTTGACATTTCTCTCCAAGTTCCTGATGAGACCATCCTCACACCAAGCTCTTGAATGCTTCCATGTGTGTGTAGGTTTTGTGCCCCTACCCTGAACACCATAAACTCCCACAGATGCATAAATTATATAAACTACAGCCTTATTTAATGCACAAAAACACCAGCTACTCTTGAATACAGAAAGATGTGGGATCCGACCCCCCTATACTGTGATAATGCTGGTGCCTGCAGTTCTTTGGATGTTGTTGTGGGGTCTTTTGTGACCTCTTCGATGAGTCGTCACTGCGCTCTTGGGGTAATTTTTGTCAGCCGGCCACTCCTGGGAAGGTTCATCACTGTTCCATGTTTTCGCAATTTGTGGATAATGGCTCTCACTGTGGTTCGCTGGAGTCCCAAAGCTTTAAAAATAGCTTTATAACCTTTTCCAGACTGATAGATCTCAATTACTTTGTATCTTATTTGTTCCTGAATTTCTTTGGATCGTAGCATGATTTGTAGCATTTGAGGATCTTTTGGTCTACTTCACTTTGTCAGGCAGGTCCAATTTAAGTGATTTCTTGATTGAAAACAGGTGTGACAGTAATCAGGCCTGGGTGTGGCTAGAGAAATTGAACTCAGCTTTCCAAACATGTGATAAACCACAGTTAAATTTTTTAACAGGGGGGCAATCACTTTTTCACACAGTCATGTATGTTTGGATTTTCTTCCCTTAATAATAAAAACCGTAATTTAAAAACTGCATTTTGTGTTTACTTGTGTTATCTTTGTCTAATATTTCAATTTGTTTGATGATCTGAAACATTTAAGTGTGACAAACATGCAAAAAAATAAGATATCAGGAAGGGGGCAAACACTTTTTCACATCACTGTATATGAACCATTAATAAACTACTTGCCTACTTGGTCCAATTGAAGCTATTTATATTCACAGTGATTATTTGTTTATATTTCTATATTCTTGTTGAGGTATTATTTAGCAGGATAGTATCAATGTTTAGAAAATTTATATATTCTAATAGTAAGAATTCATTTAGTGTCCCCTATCCTACACTGACCACTTTTAATCACTCTCTGTGTATTGATCAAGCAGAGTTTACACTGTGTAATATTCTGTGTAATTTTCAGTATGTGCTTTAAATATTTAATCATCTGCCCTGGAAACTTTAACAAACAGTGTACTTATTAATATTATTAATATAAGAGTTTTATTAGCATAAAAATCTTTAGCAACTGATAAATCTTAGAAGTAAAAGTGTGTGTGTGTGTGTGTGTGTGTGTGTGTGTGTGTGTGTGTGTGTGTGTGTGTGTGTGTGTGTGTGTGTGTGTGTGTGTGTTGAAATGTGGGAGCACTTTGGCATAGAGGCAGTGAGGGTTCACCACACCAAGTCACTTCACACACACGTCAGAGCTCCTGGAGCTTACTGCATTTCTCTGTCTCCATTTATCTCTACATTTTGTCTGCATTTTAACATAATGAACCAGCAAAAAAAAAATATCCAAATTTTATTGAGAGAGAGAGAGAGAGAGAACAAAAGTAGTTTTAGATGCATGTTTCTCTCTCCATAGTAGGAGGCTTAAGGTCATTGTTTTAATCTTTGTACATTTACATTGTACATACATTTAGTGGTCACTTTATTAGACACATAACCATGTTGATGGGTTATCACCTCCATTTGACTGCACTCCAGGACATTTATTATTATTATTATTATTATTATTACATTTACATTTGCGGCATATAGCAGATGCTCTTATCTAGAGCGACTTACAAAAGTGCTTTGTCATTTACTCATAGAATAAATCCTAGTACAGTACAGCAGGTTATTATTACAGGTTATTATTATTATTATTATTATTATTATTATATTTATTTTAATTTGTGGGTGGTGGGGTAACAATAATCTGTGTAGCTCTTACTCTGGTACTAGGTCTATCTTGGTATAAAGGCTACAGTTCTATTAAGGATGATCAGTGGAAACTGGATGCACCTGATCTCAGTTTTGAGTGTCATGGCAAAGGCTGTGAATACTTATGTACATGTGATTTTTTAAAAAAAATAAATTTGCAAAAATTCCGAACTAACTTTTTTTCACTTTGTCATTATGGGGTATTGTGTGTAGAATTAGGGAAAAATGAATTTAATCCATTTCGGAATAATGCTGTAACATAACAAAATCTGGCAAAAGGCAAGTGCTGTGAATACTTTCCAGATGCACTCTATATTCTCTATGAAAACAGCTGGGTTGAGAATCAAGATTTAAATCCAGATTGGTCCTTGGGCAATTTTTCAGTACTGATGATAACAATTTGACCTCAAAGGCCATTCTATTAATACCATTCTATTTTTCACTGCCCGCAAAAATAGAAATGAGGGTTTTTTTTCATATGAGTTAAGCCATAAGAAGATGGACAGATTTAGTAAGCCCAGATACAGGGGCAGGGACCTACATAGACAGACACACACAATCTCTAACACACATCTTATGTAGGAGTTGGAGTCAGTAGACATAAAGCTGAACTCAGAATGAAGATTCTTCTCATCTTCACACTGCATCTGATCTCAGACATGAAAATCAATATTTAATCATTAAACTTTAAACCTTTCAGCAAATAGGTGTTGAGAGGTTTATGAGTATAAGCAAAGTTGTAGTAAAATTCTTACTGTCATGAAGAGATGTAGACCAGGATGAGTTCTCCATCCCATACACCCTGCACTCTACCCTTCTCTACTTTACCAAGACAGTAGAGACAGTCTGGGCTTGACTTCATTTATGTATCTGAGTCTTGTGTTCAAGCCTTTTCTGTGGTACTAGGTGTGACAGTGATTATTTGCTTATATTTGTGTATTTCTAGAATGCTAAAATACATTTATATTATAGATAAGCAGAGGAGGAAGAAGAATTGGAATTTCATTGGCCTCATCTCCCATTTTAACCATTTTAACCAATAACCAAGAAATGATGGTTTGTTCCACACCACCATGTTTACATTAATCTAGTATCTTATTTGTTTATATGATGCTAAGTCTAAGTGATCATAGGCTGTTAGGGGATGCTGTCCAAACAGTAGTTTCAGCCCTGTAGACAATGCCTGGCACTGTGCCCCCTGCTGCTGGGTGAGAGACCTGCCCCTAATCCTCCTTCTCTCCATTAGTGTCAGCTATTCAGCACCCACCTCTTTGAACTACTAGTAGAATAACTATGTAGTGATCACTATACCTTGGGCAGTGGTAGCTTGATGATTAAGGTACTTGCAGTGTAATTGGAAGGGTGCTGGTTCAAGCTCTGCCATTGCTGGACCGCTGAACATGGCCCTTAACTCTCAAGTTGTACTCAAACATAATTGTAAGTTGCTTTGGATAAAAGAGTCAGCTTAGCAGCATCTGCAGTTCCTAAATAACTGTTGAATGTGTTTAACCAATTAGATATTCTATTTAAATATGGTCCACTGTATCCCAAGCCAGTATTTATTATGAACACACATGATTGCTACTAGCTCTGTAAGCCTGGAACTCAAAACTGCCTGCCACATGACTATATCAGACAACTAGATTAGCTAGTTTATTCTGCTAATAACATACAGAAACTGTCTCTTACATTTCAATGTACAGGCCCTACTGTTTAAAACGCAGTTATTGTGATATAGAGGAAGTAGCTTCACTATAGCTTTGGATCTCATACCTTGTATTAATAACACATAAAGTAAAAAGTTCTTAACCACTTCCTGTGTACATCATTATTTCAGTATGTGCTAAAGCCTTTTAGTCTACTGCCCTGGAAACTTGAACAAACATTGTAACTGTATTATGTATTGTAACTGCATCTACTTCTTTGGATGCAGTGACTGTGAGCTGTTCACTTACTTTTAATACTTATCTCTTTTATACAGAAACCCAATAGAGCCAATAGAGCCACTGAGGGTTTAGTCCCGCCCACTGCTGCTGCCAATACGGTACAACATTCTAAGCACATTATTTACATTGTAATGCATTATTTCCATTATTTACATCAAATATGGCCATCAGAATTGAGATCTAGATACTGAATGACTTCAGCTACAAAGATAAAACACTGGCTCAAACACAAACAAAGCTGTAAACCTTGCACACATTTTAGTTAAATCAAATATCCATGATCAGATTATCTGTCTGATTCAGCTCACCAGTACTCACCAGAACAAAGCAAATCTTCACAGTGACCATCAGATATGTAGCAAATCAGGACTCTATCATCATATAGAGACATGAGTCACTCATTTATCCATCTCACACTCTTTAACACATATTTTATAAGACACGTTAATATTAGAATAGTAAAATATCTCATGTAGGTCCCTTTTATTGGCATATTAAGTGCCAGGATATGCAGTGATTATTAATAATTGTTATTTGATTAGGATATTTATCAGATTGTTCATAATTGACCTTCATGCTGTGGAAAGTCCATTACAAAGTCTGGCATGTAAGAAGAGCCATAAACCTCAGCTGCAGTTATTCCAAAGAAAAGACCTCAAGTGGACACTGCATACAATTATAGATTGGGAGCTCAGACATCAGCTTTATGTGATATTCTCAGTCATTCTCACAGTTTTATGTGCTCAGATGTTTGTAGTGATATACTAGTTTCTCAGGAGGAAATTTACAGTCTTCTTTATTTAACAGTCATGCTCTGTTTAGGTGGGCTTTAAGTAGATCAGAAGTTTGTCTCTGAAAAAATGTTAAAACCGTAGAAGGCATATGGTTTAAACATAATATATTAACAATGAAAATAAAGCAATCGTCCCTTCAATCATGATTTATACGATCCACTTTCTCTCTCCTACTCTTCCCCCACCCTGTTCTCCCAGAAGCCGTGCAGTAGCTGCACTGATCACATACGCTCATGCACACAGCAGTACCAGTTACAGTCTGTGTGTCTGTGGTGTGGTGGCTGTACAGAACAGCCAAAAAGTCAGATGTTCTTCCTTCACAGGTGAGGGAATGATGTACAGGTGTGTGTGTGTGTGTGTGTGTGTGTGTGTGTGTGTGTGTGTGTGTGTGTGTGTGTGTGTGTGTGTGTGTGTGTGTGTGTAAGATGGGGGTGCTGGTCTCATTGAGTGCTTTGCACCCCTAAATCTTTAATCCTAGAATCACCTCTGCTTCTAATAAATCATGTATTTCTACCACGGTGATCATTGTAACTTACTCGCGTTGTGCTCTAAATGGCAGTACAGACTTTCTTGCTCAGAAAAGCACAGGCTCAGTGACAAACACAGGCTGGCTGGCCTTATCTTCTTGTAAATAATTGATTGGTTGATTGAATGTATCGTGGTTCCTGGAAGCATTCAAATGATCCAGGCAGAATCCACACAAACATGCTGCTGTTTCTCTGCCCCCGTACCACTGACAGTGCTGCAGCTAACAGACAGGGCAGCACACTGGTGACTTGTCCTTCCAGCTCTCATCCCCAGCGCCTCTTTTATTTCTTTTTTTGAGGGCGTTGAGAAATAGAATGGCATCTAAAGCTTGTCTCTCTCCTACCTCTCTCGCCTCCCAAATGACATGGTGGACAAAGGCACAAGTCCTTGGACACCTTCACACCCTTCATGAAGGGTTGTTTCTTGTGTAAAGCTCAGTTGGCAAGGAGAATGGCATAAAGAAACATTTTCATGGTTTTAACCTCTTTAACTTAACATATTTAATTATCTCTTGTATTAAGAATATACAGCATAGTTGCTCTTAACTACTACCTTGTGTCTGATACATTTCCACAGTCACTACAGCCAAAGAAGTACATACAGTCACAACATAGTTCTTTGTACAACAACATGATCTTGTGTGTCACCTACCCTGCTGCCATACCAACAGTGCCACAAATAAAGTTTTTATCAGTGTCGCACAATTTTTTTAACGGTAATAAAATGTTTATATTAATAATTTCAATATGTTCACAGTAAGTGGTGAGCTGCTCACTTACTTTGTATTGGCTTATTCATTTCTACAGTGTGACGGTGGCAACACAGATGGAGCGAGAGACGAGGCTGCTAGGAAGTGCTCTTTATTGTCCATAGCGTATACACGTAGTGTAGAACAAAAACAAGAATATAACCTATGAGGCAACGTGAAGCTCCGTCGTATACGTCAGTCATAGGACCATTAATGTGCAGCGGTGCCTTCCGGGACCTGTGGGTTTAAACATCGAGGGTTTGGAATGTGAAACAGGTGAGTATGACTAATATGAAGGCGATTGGGAGCGGAGCAGCTGTGTGCTGTGATCCTGAGCTGAAGTGGGCGTGTCCTTCCTGCTGGATGGCCAGCCACCTGTGTCATACAGAAACCAAAAGTGGTCACTTCTGTGCTCTGCTTCTGTGTCTCAGAGTTCCCTCAGAGTAAGGATAATCTTTAATAGTTATGCACTTCAAGTTAGAATCTATAATATCCTGACTAAAAAATTAGAGATAATTTCTGATATTCCGTTGTGTGCATAGTCTGTTGATCTGTTCCTGCTCAAACATTCTGAACTGTATTGTCTGTATGTGACTGGTGATTTCAGGCTGCACTGCATTTTCTTCAGGTCAGTTTTCTTCACATCACTGTTCACTTTACTGTTTTTTATTCAGGTCAGTTTTCTTCACATCACTGTTCACTTTACTGTATTTTCTTCAGGTTAGTTTTCTTCATGTCACTTATTTCTTCTGTCATTTTCTTCTGTTTTTCTTCTACTGTTTTCTACATTACAGTAGAAGGCACCACTGAAGTTCTACTGTAATGTATGTGATGCCACAATCTTCTGTCACATGGGTCTCATTCAGACAGCAGGTGTGAATACTGCTGAAATGAGAATTCAGGTTATCGGCTACTGTATTACAAAATATATTAATCTTCATGAGCATTACTTTAAAATCCTAGCCCAAATTTAATGTGCACAAAACTCAAACTTTCATTGTTTTAAAATTTTTAAATAGATTTAAAAACATTTTTCTGTTAGTTATGTTTCTCATTTTCTTTTCACTGGCTGTTGATTTGGTGTTTTGTACCCATGGTGTGCAACTTCCTGACTTTATTTTTCCAAGTAGAAGAACCTACAGGTGTCCGTCCCAGTGGAGAAGTGAACTGCTTTAAAATCAGTGTGGCACCCTGGTTTGAAACCAAGTTTAACTGAGATGTACAGATTTCTACCACTCATTAGCATCAGTGTATTTGTCTTTAGTTCTCATTAAAGTCTGTCCATCACAGTACAGAGAAAAAGGAAATGTAACACTATGAATGAGGGACTTATCACTTCAGTATTGGCCTCCATTGCACTTGGTGGAATTGACTCTGCTGGGACAGCAAAACATTCAATGGAGTTCTTTCTGTCTGTCTGTGTGTGTGTGTGCGTCCGTGCGTGTGCGTGTGTGCGCGTGCGTGCGTGCGTGCGTGTGCACTTATATTTGCTATTTGATTGTGTGGAAGGGGTGTGAGGGCTTGTCTACCCACTAAGACACTATTAAAGACTAATAGTAAAATATTAAAGACACTATTAAGAATTTTGTACGCTATTAAAGACACTATGTGTAACCAGGTTGTAACCAGGCTGAGGCCCCCTCCGGCCACCAGATGGAGGCCTCAAGTCAGACACATGCCTAATCAGGCTTGATGCCCAACAGATGGGCTAGATCTTTGTAAGCCCAGTATTGCAATCACTCTGTGTTGGGTCTTTGCTAAAGTTGTGAGCCAAGCGCCTAGCTGGTAACTCTGGGTATTGAGGTCTGTGAGCCCTTGTGCTACATCCCTTTTCTGCTCTGCGAAGGGGTCTGTGTTTTTACACATCCCCTCCCTTCTCCAGTTTTCCCCTCTCGAGTCTGGTTCTCTCCCAAGGCTCCCCTTAGCAACTAAAGTTCCTCCTTGTTTTCTGGTTTTGTTTGGGAAGTTTCAGAGTTTGGTTTTCCCCAGTGCATCAGGGCTGCCATTCTTCCCGCGGCATCCTTTTTTTTTTGCACTCAGTATGGTGTTTAGTTTTTCCTCCCATTTTGTTGTCTTCCATTCCTTTGAAGTGCGATATACGGGCAGGTTATTTTATGGCTGCCATAGTCTAGCGGGAGCTTGTTGCATCGCAACAAAATGGCTGGGATTTGATTATTTCTCTTGTTTAACCTATTCTAAGATCTAACTGTTTTCACATTGGCTCACCGTCATTAAAGTGTGGTAGCTCACCCAGCACAGTGTGGGGGTCATCACCTATGTGTCCTGGGTTTAAGCCACATTACACTAAAATACTATTGTACTATTAAAGACACTAAATCACTATAATATGAAATATACACATATAATAAGATATGTAACAATTAAATGTGACTTTCTTTTACAGACATTTTGTATATGGAGCTGGAGAGATGTCATCACGACATCACTGAGCTCAGCCTATAGACTCAACTGGCCATTCATCAAGATTGACTGTCACATAGTCTGTTCTTAGAACTGCACTGTTTCTGGCTGCAAGTCTCTA
This sequence comes from Electrophorus electricus, assembly GCF_041902795.1. NCBI lineage: Eukaryota > Metazoa > Chordata > Actinopteri > Gymnotiformes > Gymnotidae > Electrophorus > Electrophorus electricus. Next base: position 2,768,439 of record NC_137514.1, on the reverse strand, counting down.
CCATGTGGGAACAGCTGAGGAGATCAACAGGGTTTATCTAACCATCATTAATACCACCTAGCACAAGCACCACATAGGTGAATGACCCCTCCCCCTAAGGGGCTTAGGAGGTCCCGCTGGCTCCACGCGACCGCCCTCTTTCTGGTCGTCGTGGTGCCCCTCGATCCTCCTTGGCCCAGGCTCCACAGCCTTAGCCCCTCCCCCCAAGAAATTCCTGGGGGTGTTCCACTCTACCTCCGGAGAAGACACGGACAGCGATCATGGTCCTCTCCCCAATATCCTGGGATCCAGGCGGCAGTGCAGGGGGTGTCCACACACCTCCTGCTAGGAAGTCCGTTCTTGGCCAAGGGAGTAGGCGTCCTGTGGTGGTTGGTCATTGTAGATTTAATGTCTGAATGTAACGTATTTATGTTTTTGTTTAATGTCAATCGTTTCTTGTTCATGTCTATCGTTTGTAATACGTGAGTGCCGCTGTCGTTTATGTTATTAAATGTTCGTCCCTGTCGAGGAAGTCTCACGCCCTGCTGCACTCGGACCGACACACGTTAGATCACCACACCAAGTCACTTCGTACACATGTCAGAGCTCCTGGAGCTTACTGCATTTCTCTGTCTCCATTTATCTCTATGCTTTGTCTATATTTTAATGTAATGAACCAGGAAAAAAAAAAGTCCAAATTTTATTGAGAGAGAGACAGAGAGAGAGAGAGAGAGAGATTCAAACCTCTCAGTAAAGAGATGTTGAGAGGTTTCAGTATAAGCAAAGTTGTAGTAAAATACTCTCAAGTAAACTGAACATGTAAATTTTACATTTACGGCTTTTGGCATCTAGAGCAACTTACACAAGTGCTTTGACATTTATTCATAGAATGAACACAAGAAAACAAAAGAGGTTTTGTTAGAACACAATAAAACAAAGGTTTGCCTTCTGTTCCATGTAAAATCAGCATGTAAAATCCCTCTATTTAAGGAACACCACCATTTTTATCTGTCAATTTTTACATTTTGAAGTAAGCTATGGCAACCTTTGGTCTTTCACCCACCAGCCTGAACATGAGAAAACAAAACACCTGTGCAAATGAACATATACAAGTGGAAGATCCTTTGAGAGAAAGGGAAAGTTATACAATCTATGTTTGGTAAAATGGATGTAAATAAAAGCATAAACTGCTAAACTAGCCTGATCAAGTGACATGTTTGACAGAAGCATAGTCACATGTGTCCTCCTCCTTCTTGAAGGTCTCCTTGGTAACAGCATCATTAGAACTGTTTGCATTCTTATAAAACTTCACTGTTGTATAAATTAGAGCTTCATCAGACGTCCTTGCTGACTGTTGTGTGTCACACACTGAGGAATTCTCAGAGAGAATTATAGCATTAGCCGAAACAGTGTGTGTAAAATCACAGGGGTTTGTGGGTAACTGGGTTTGGGCATAAACAGCTAGGGAGGGATCAGAGGGGTTTGTGGGTAGATTGACAGTAGAGTGGACTGTAGGAGCTCCAGTGTCTGAGACAAAATGGCTTCTGGTGTCTTTGATCTCACTGTCACAGTCAGAAAGTGGAACCTGAGTAAAGAGAAAAAAATGTTGTGACCTTAACAGCAGTGTCTATGAATGAGATTGAATGTTTGTTTTTTTTGTTTGTCTACAACTCTTTGCATTCAAGTGAGGTACAAAAATGTATTTTGGGGTCATATTAATGGAATATTTGTCTATAGTTTCCCTGGACTGCCCAGTTTGAACATTGGGTGGTGTCATGAGTAGCAGGTGTAAACATTATGGTGGTTCCAGAGGGCTGCATCCCAAGTGTATTATAATTTTACTACATGTGTAGAGTATTACAATTCTATTACAGATGTAGTGCACCTGTTCCAGTAGTGGCCTGCTAATGACCTACAATCATGACTCACCTTATGGATGTGTAATACACTCATGACTGACCCCATAGATGTTTGATAAACTCATGACTCACCCAGTGGTCGTGTGAGGAGTCTTGGAGGGACTGACACTTGGATGATGCTGATTCTTGACATTAATCACAAATGAATAAATTGTAATCACATACTAAACGGATACATGGTATTGTTCACATTTAACAGTTAAATACTCACAGATATTCACATTAATCTGAGTAGGTACTCTTCAAATGCAAATAAACAGTAGAATACTTAGGCATTAGTTTATTGTCTTTAGTCCATATTCTAACAGTGCTCATGCATGTCCATTTCTAGCCAGCAGAGGGCAGCAGCAGGCAGCTCTGCGGTCTAGTCAGTTCTGTTCATGACTAATAAATGTGTTTAATCTACAATGCTTACGGCACAGATACATGCTGCACTCACATCTGCACATACAGATCTGAATGTGTTATCCTCATGACAATGTTGATTGATAAGTATTGTTTTATGTGATCATTTTTGAAGGGTGTGTGTGTGTGTGTGTGTGCGCGTGTGTGGTAATACCCTGCCCCTTTCTGCTTCTCTTTCTGAGAGTCACTATGAGGAATGAGGTTCCCATTAGAAGCAGCACCAGACTCACACACGCAACACTGATCATAGTGGAATATGGAAATCCTGGAGAGGACACAGAGTCATAATTACTGAACCAATCAAAGTTAACCTTTATCCTGAACATTCAGAAGTGTGTGATGAAGCTGACAGTGTGTGAGTAGTTTCACTCCATGCTGTACAGTCCACTGTGTGTCAGCACCTGTATCAGGAGAGGAAGCTCCTGAGGATATGGTTGGTTTGGTGAACTGTGGACTGATGTGTGATGATGAATGTGGTGATGAGGCTGAAACTGGACTCTCTGGTTAAATAGAAAAATAAACACAGGGGTGACAGATTATTATAATGTTATTGATATAGACTGTTGACAGTGACACGTGTCCAGTGTGTCTGTGGCATGTTTTAATTTCATACATGGCAAAGAAATCCACAGTTGCTTCAGATATTGTGGATTTGGTTGCTTTTAAACTCTGCATTTTGGTGCTAATGGTTGTAAATTTGAAAACAAATTTAGTGCTGTAAATTAGATGGGAAGTGTAACAATGTTCAACAGCTAATTCAGACTCTACTAATTTAGACAGTTATAATATTGTTGTATCAGTCATATGGGTTGGGAGGGCAGTGAACAAATAAAACACACAAAAGACACTTGGCTACAAACAGACACTAGTCAAATTTACAGCCTTGTCTACCTATAGACACTAGACTATTTTACAGTCTCCAGGTAACCTACAGACACTAGACTACAGCCTTGGCTACCTACAGGCACTAGACTACTTTACAGCCTTTACTACCCAAGGATAAAAACATTGCTTTAGTTCCTGTCATCTAAACAGCATCAACTGATTCTGGACTCTCTAGGATTTGCTAAAATAGTTTTTTAATTAAGTAATTTAGAATGATGTATAGATGTTGCCTCTGCATTGTCAAAACAATAAAGCATTACACAGTTCTTGTTATTTACTCACCTATAACTCTCAGGTAGATCTGTGTACTATAAATCTTGAATCCACGATCAGTTGTCCAGTCTGATGTAGTTCCACACCAGTATTCACCAGAGTCCTGAACCGTGACATATCTGATAGTCACAGTCAGGTTTTGCTTTTCTCTGTCATAATACAGTGAGATGTTTTTTTTAGTTTCTGGTTTTCCTGTTTTGCTGACCGATCCTATATAATTACAGCCACCAGTGTCCACTCTCTTGCAGAAAAGCTTGGGTTCACTCCTGTGGGATTCTGGGTAATGGCAGCTGATGTTCACAGTTTCTCCTACATAGGCATTGATGGTCTTACCACAGCATGAGTCTGTCAATCATACACATTCAGGTCAAAACGTTTGCATTCATTAATAGTTCTTAATGTTTCTAATGTTCTAGAATTTGCTATGTTAATAAAAGGGAAATATGCCACTTTAGGAACGCTTCAGAGATCAGATCTGCATCAGCCTCACTTCCCTTACAGCTACAAACGTATGAAAGTATCAAGTTTATCTTAACCTGTATACATTTATATTTTCAGCATTTAGCAGATGCCCTTATCGAGGGTGATTTACAAAAGTACAGTTTGGCAAAATTGTTATTATTTCTGAAAGCTTTAATTGATGAAGTGATTTTGGCAAAACTGTATGTTACATGCTACTAACCTGCTGTTACATTGAGCTTCACTTCAGTGTAGGCGTGCAGTTGATCAGATACATTAACAGCACACTGGTATGTTCCAGTGTCATTTACACTCAGCTCTCTGATAAACACACTGAAGAATCCTGCACTTCTATTATCATGAATTGAGAATCTGTCTTTATGAGTCCACGTACTGTTTTGATTTGTTGTTATTTGATCTAAACATGACTGATCTGTTACATTCTTACAGAAAGATTTCAGTTTGGTTTTGTATTCATCCTCATATCTGCACTTGATGGTGACTCCTCCTTCCGCACATGCAGTCACTGATCTAGAGACCACATCCTTGGACTGTCCTGTATCTGAAAGACATGACAAACATCCATGTCAGCAACAGCTTCATATTGAAGTTGTTCATTTTGTTTCAATTCATCCTTCCCCTTTTTCTCTACTGTGTTTTAGTCTTGGTTTGGTTTGTTCTGCATGTCACTGTATGAAATTCCCTGGGAGATGTTATAACACCATTGTAGCACTGATCATCAGTGCTGCAACATGTGTTTGAGGGGTGTGATCTTAAATGGGATGATTACAATGTCACTGTAATGGGGCTCAAACCCAGGACAGAGAGGTGATGACCCTGACACTGCTGGGTGAGTTACCACACTTCAATGAAGGTGGGCCCGTGTGCAAAACAATTAGATCTTAGAACAGGTAAAACAAGAGAAGTAAAAAAAAAACAACAGTAGGGAATCTAACCCCGACCACTTTGTTGCAAAGCAAACGAGCTCCCGCTAGACTAAAACAACCTGCGCGTATATATCGCACTTCACAGGAATGGAGGATGACAAAACAGGAGGAAACACTAAACACCATGCTGATTGTAGAAAACGGGAAAACAAAGGCCGCTATGGGAAGAATGGTAGCACCGATGCACTGAGGAAAACCAAATTCTGAAACTTCCCAAACAAAAACAGAAAACAGGGAGGGACATTAGTGTCTAAGGGGAGCCTTGGGAGAGAGCTAGACTCTAGAAGGGAAAACTGGAGAAGGGCGGGGACGTGTAAAAACACAAACACCTTCACAGCACAGAAGAGAGGTTTAGCACAAGGGCTCACAGACCTCGATACACAGAGTTACCAGCTAGGAGCTTGGATCAAAACTTTAGCAAAGACCCAACACTGAGTGACTGTGTCACTGGGCTTATATAGATCTACCCCAGCTGTTGGGCATCAAGCCTGATTAGTAGTGTGCCTGGTGCCAACCCTTACAGTCACACTGTCATAAGGACACTCAGGACTTCTGTGGTTCAGAAACTCCAGTGGCTCAGAGACTTCCAAGTAAAAGTGGAAAAAAAAATATATATATATTTTTATTTCTATGAGGTCTTTGTGGTTACCCATATTTAAAATTAATTCTGTCACTGTTCTATTGCTTCATCTTCAGAAACTGTACTGCTGTACTGTCACCCATGCGTCTGTTGTTGCTAACACAAGGATTGCTCTTTCCTGTAGATGTTACTCACAGGTATCAAGAGGAAGTGATCTCCAGCTGCTGCTGGATTCAGCACTTTCTCGTTTTTGTTGTCCTGTAGTAAACTACAGCTGTTTGGCAACATGCCAATATCACATTTCTAAGAAGGTGAAAGGCTAGAGGATCTTCCCATTTGGGTTTTATTTAGTAATATGCTGGTTATAATTTAAATGTGTGCTTCACTTTAGAACAAATGTGACTACGAGTATACATCAGCTCCACACTGGTACCTTTTCTTGACTTCCACAGTGAGGCCTCTGATCTTCCTGTTTTACACATTTCAAAATGCATTTCTGATTCAGTCAACACACAGTGGCAATGAACTGCTAATCAAACTATCTTTGAGTTTGTGTTAACTCTTTAAGTCTCATCTTTGCACTTCATGGTGACTCCCAAATATCCAGTTACGTTTGTTGAGACCCCAGTAAGATCTAAAAATTCACCAAAAGTGACCATCTAAACAAAGACTATATTTGACCCTGCTGATAATAATGATTAAAGGTTGATTTTCATACCTGAGATCACGTGCAGTGTGAAGATGAGAAGAATCTTCATTCTGAGTTCAGCTTTATGTTTACTGCCTCCAACTCCTAGATTAGATGTGTGTTAGAGATTGTGTGTGTCTGTCTATGTATGTCCCTGCCCCTGTATCTGGGCTTACTAACTCTGTTCATCTTCTTATGGCTTAACTCATATGAAAAACACCCCTCATTTCTATTTTTGAGGGCGGTGAAAGCCTCCTACTATGGAAAGAGAAACATGCATCTAAAACTACTTTTTTTTCTTTCTCTCTCTCTCTCTCTCTCTCTCTCTCTCTCTCTCTCTCTCTCTCTCTCAGCTCGGCAATGAAGGGGACTTGTCCCTCCACACTTGCACACCCTGTCATGAAGAGATGTAGACCAGGATGAGTTCTCCATCCCATACACCCTGCACTCCACCCTTCTCTACTTTACCAAGACAGTAGAGACAGTCTGGGTTTGACTGCCTTTATGTATCTGAGTCTTGTGTTCATGCCTTTTCTGTGGTTCTGGGTGTGACAGTGATTATTTACTTATATTTTTGTATTTCTAGAATGCTAGAATACATTTATATTATAAATAAGCAGAGGAGGAAGAAGAACTGGAATTTCATTGGCCTCATCCCCCATTTTAACCATTTTAACCAATAACAGTTTTAATCATAGAAATGATGGTTTGTTCCACACCACCATGTTTACACTAATCTAGTGTCTTATTTGAATATATGATGCTAAGTCTAAGTGATCATAGGCTGTTAGTGGATGCTGTCCAAACAGTAGTTTCAGCCCTGTAGACAGTGCCTGGCACTCTGCCCACTGCTGCTGGGTGAGAGACCTCAGTGGTAGCTTTCTGGTTAAGGTACTTGATGTTTAATTGGAAGGTTGCTGATTCAAGCCCTGACATTGTTGGGCCTCTGATCAAGGCCCTTAACTCTCAATTGCTCAAGTTGTACTCAGTCATAACTGTAAATTTCTTTGGATAAAAGAGTCAGCTCAATGCTATAAATATACAGTAGTGTCTGAAGTTCCTAAGTGAATGTTGAATGTGTTTAACCAAATAGATCTTCTATATAAATATGGTCCACTGTATCCCAAGCCAGTATTTATTATGAACACACATGATTGCTACTAGCTCTGTAAGCCTAGACCTCAAAACTGCCTGCTACACCACTATTTCAGACACCTAGACTAGCTAGTTAATTGTGCTAACCCTCAATGTGTAGGCCCTACTGTTATTGCGACATAGAGGAAGTAGCTTCGCTATAGCTTTGGATCTCATACCTTTTATTAATAACACATACAGTAAAAAGTTCTTAACCACTTCCTGTGTAAATCATTATTTCATATGTGCTGCAGCCCTTTAGTCTACTGCCCTGGAAACTTGAACAAACATTGTACTCATTAATATTATGATGTATTGTAACTGCATCTACTTCTTTGGATGCTGTGAGCTGCTCACTTACTTTTAATACCTATCTCCTTCATACAGAAACCCAAAAAGCCATTTCAATTCTCTGCTCTGATTCTGCAGAATGGAGATAATTTTTAATAGTTGTGTACTTCAAGTTAAATTTCTGTAATAGCCTGACTTACAAGTTACTGATAATTTTTTTGATATTCCTTTGAGTGCAATATCCATCCCTGCTCAAATGTTCTGAACTGTATCTTCTGTATGTAATTGGTGATTTCATGCTGCACTGTATTTTCTTCAGGTCAGCTTCCTTCACAGAACTTGCTCACTGTACTATATTTCTTCTGTTGTTTCATGCATTTTCTACATGATGTCACCACCTTTCGGCATACTGCTGAAATAAGAATATTTACTGTTTTATAGAACATTTTAATCTTCTTGAGAACCACTTTAAGAGCTCATCCCAAATTTGATGTTTGGAAAGCTCATGTCTTTACAGACATTTTTAAAGTTTTTATTTTATTTCTTATTTTTGCTCATGAGTTGTTCACTATGTGGTTTGTAACAATTGTGTCACCTCCTGACAACTATTTCCCAGAGTGCTTTGTGTCTATTGCAAGTTTGAGGTAGTCTGATCTCTGATCTCATGCAACAACAGCTGTTTGAGATCATATAATTTCCTGGAATGAGGGTTAAGTATAGAATTATTGATAACAAAACAGACGTTGGATCAGTGAAAACCTCACAGTGACACTGGTGGGAGCTGGTAAATAACCTCTAAAACTCACACCCTTCCTCTGGTTAACCTGTAAACATAAAGGCCTAGAAAATGTTTCAGTCTCAAATAAAATAATGTAATTTTCTTATTTCTGTTGTGTACATATTTAATCCCTTCAAATTTTACCAATAAAAAGAGCAGAGACTATTTAAAAGAACAGAGAGTTTATTTAAGCTGAAATCTCCAATTTCTTTTTATGAAAATTATGAAAGCTGCCTTTGTGTATCACATAGAAATTATGAACTAAGGAAGTAAAAGACTCATTTCAATGAAGAAATGTGTTCCGCCATCTAGTGGGGAACAATGGAACTCCTGGATGTTTTGTGCTACTGAGCCACGATGGTGTGGACATCACGTGACCTCAGAGCCCTTTGCACATAATTGATGGTTCAATAGAGCCACTGAGGGTTTAGTCCCGCCCACTGCTGCAGCCAATACGGTACAACATTCTAAGCACATTATTTACATTGTAGTGCATTATTTACATTATTTACATCAAATATGGCCATCACAATTCAGATCTAGATACTGAATGACTCCAACTACAAAGATAAAACACTGGCTCAAACACAAACAAAGCTGTAAACTTTGCACACATTTTAATTAAATCAAATATCCATGATCAGGTTATCAGTCTGATTCAGCTCACCAGTACTGACCAGAACAAAGCAAATCTTCACAGTGACCATCAGATATGTAGCAGATCAGGACTCTATCATCATATAGATACATGTGTCACTCATTTATCCATCTCACACTCTCTTTAACTGATGTTTTATAAGACAGGCTAATATTAGAATAGCAAAATATCTCATGTAGGTCCCTTTGATTGGCATATTAAGTGCCAGGATATGCAGTGATTATTAATAATTGTTATTTGATTAGAATATTTATCAGATTGTTCATAATTGACCCTCATGCTGTGGAAAGTCCATTAGAAAATCTGGCATGTAAGAAGAGCCGTAAGCCTCAGCTGCAGTTATTCCAAAGAAAAGACCCTAAGTGGACACTGCATACAATTATAGATTGGGAGCTCAGACATCAGCTTTACGTGATATTCTCAGTCATTCTCACAGTTTTATATGTTGAGATGTTTACAGTGACATACTAGTTTCTCAGGAGGAAATGTACAGTCTTCTTTACTTAACAATCATGCTCCACTTAGGTGGGCTTTAAGTAGATCAGAAGTTTGTCTCTGGAAAAAATGTTAAAACCATAGAAGGTATATGGTTTAAACATAATATATTAACAATGAAAATAAAGCAATCGTCCCTTCACTCGTGAATTATATGATCCACTTTATCTCTCCTACTCTTCCCCCGCCCTGTTCTCCCAGAAGCCGTGCAGTAGCTGCACTGATCACATGCGCTCATGCACACAGCTGTGCCAGTTACAGTCTGTGTGTCTGTGCTGTGGTGGCTGTACAGAACATCCAAAAAGTCAGATGTTCTTCCTTCAAAGGTGAGGGAATGATGTACAGGTGTGTGTGTGTGTGTGTGTGTGTGTGTGTGTGTGTGTGTGTGTGTGTGTGTGTGTGTGTAAATGTGTGTGTGTGTGTGTGTGTGTGTGTGTGTGTGTGTGTGTGTGTGTGTGTGTGTGTGTGTGTGAGATGGGGGTGCTGGTCTCATTGTGTGCTTTGCATCACTAAAGCTCTAATCCTAGAATCACCCCTGCTTGTAACTGAATCATTTATTCTACCACGGTGATCATTGTAACTTACTAGCTTTGTGCTCTAGATGGCAGTACAGACTTTCTTGCTCAGAACAGCACAGGCTTCGTGACAAACACAGGCCAGCTGGCCTTATATTCTTTTAAATAAAATGTATGATTCTTATTGTGGCTTTGGGAAGCATTCAAACGATCCAGGCAGAATCCAAACACGAGTCCTCCTTGAAGGTCTCCCTGGTCACAGCATCATTAAAACTGTCTGCATTCTCAAAACTTCACTGATGTATTAGTTGGAGCTTCTGCAGACAACCCTTCTGACTGATGTGTATCACCCACTGAGGAATCAGAGAGAAGTGTGGGTAATTGAGCCGTACAATAAGTGTCCTGATGAGGAGAGTTTGATGGTAGTGAAACAGTATAAGAAACAGTATGTGTAAGATCACAGAGGTTTGTGGGTAATTGGACTTGGTCATAAACAGCTTGAAAGGGACCAGAAGGGTTTGTGGGTAGACTGACAGTAGAGTAGACTGTAGCAGCTCTAGTGTCTGAGACAGAATGTCTTCTGGTGTCTTACACACTAGTTCGGTGATGTGATGCATATGGTGTGAACTGCTATGATGAGTTTACTAAATAAATAGATTCGGAAGGTTTATATTATGGAGACAAAGAAGACTCCACTAAAACCTATAAAATGGATACAAAGGGAATGCCTTTTGAAAAGAAAATTGAAATTCAGTAAATGCAAAAGAATGAAGATAGTCCCTCATCATTGCATATATGGTTACATAATGTTAAGTAAACTTGAACTTATTTTGGAAATACTAATTTAGCATATAAGTTCATCTTTTAAGTATTGCAGTTGAAACCAGTATTATTTACAGTATTATACATTTAGTGGTCACTTTATTAGACACATAACCATGTTGATGGGGTTATCACCTCCATTTGACTGCACTCTAGGGCATTTATTATTATTATTATTATTATTACATATATGGCATTTAGCAGACTTTCATATCCAGAGCAACTTACAAAAGTGCTTTGTCATTTACTCAGAGAATGAATGCTAGTACTGTACAGCAGGTTATTGTTACAGGTTATTATTATTATTATTATTATATTTATTTTAATTTGTGGGTGGTGGGGTAACTACAATCTGTGTAGCTCTTACTCTGGTACTAGGTCTATCTTGGTATAAAGGCTACAGTTCTATTAAGGATGATCAGTGGAAACTGGATGCACCTGATCTCAGTTTTGAGTGTCATGGCAAAGGCTGTGAATACTTATGTACATGTGATTTTAAAAAAATAATAAAATTTGCAAAAATTCCAAACTAAATTTTTTTCACTTTGTCCTTATGGGGTATTGTGTGTAGAATTATGAGGAAAAAATGAATTTAATTTTGGAATAATGCTGTAACATAACAAATTGTGGAAAAAGGCAAGTGTACTTTCTGGATGCATTGTATATTCTCTATGAAAACAGCTGGGTTGAGAATCAAGATTTAAATCCAGATTGGCCCTTGGGCAATTTTTCAGTACTGATGATAACAATTTGACCTCAGAATGCTTCAATAACCTCTGGTGCAATTAGAAACAACTGAGAAACAATTTGTCCTTCTTCTAAGCCAAACTACTAGCAGCATCATTCAGTGAATGGAGGTCTTTAATAATGATCAACATCAGCTGTCAGCCATTACAAGAAGTCAACCATTACCACTAAAATAATAATAATAAGTCTTGCAGATGATTTATAAAAAACAAGCTACACAAATGACAACATGTATTTAAATAAATGCGTAAAGAAGATGTTTGTGTGTACTAAATGTTTCTCATTTTTAAAGCTCAGTGGATCCAGGAAGATCAACTTAAACAGGGTTTTCTGGGTTTTATCAATTTTGCATGTGTTTTTACACACATAAAACTTTTAGAAACCAAGACCTCCAGACTAAGGATGCATGGTGCCATTTTAGTTAAATAAATGGCCTTATAACAAACAATTAAAAATACAATAAAGATTTACACACACACACACACACACACACACACACACACACACACACACACACACACACACACACACACATATTCACACACACACACACACACACACACACACAGAAAAATACACTCTGTACATTGCTATCTGATAATAATATAACTTCTCTTGTTGTTTTGCAGGCATGACAGAGCTGATCCTTGTAGGTTCAATGCCAATCAGCACTAGACAGGTATCAGGCCTTGATCTAAACCACATGCCATCCAGTGGACAGGGACAGTACTGAGGACAAAGTCAAATGTGATGCTAATACTGTTGTATACCTACTCTCTCGCTGAATTTTGTTAATGTTTCTGAAGGACACTCAATCTATTAAGGAGACTAGATATGCTACAATATTTGTGCTATAACAATTCCACAGTAATGTGCAAAGTTTCAACATACTTTAGCTTGACTGTCTTGATTAACGCAGATAGAACCTTTATACAAATTGTTCTTCTGCAGAATGAGTGCATCTATCAGGAGATTGAAGATCAGGAGCTGAGTACTGCAGTAACGTCCACACTCACCACTGTCTACACCACAGTGGGGTCTTCACACACTGTAATCTACTCCAGTGTAGATGAACCGTCTGACTCCATCACATACTGCACTGTAAATGTGTCTCAGCAAAGCACAACCCACGCACTAAACTCCAATGAAGCTGAGGACTCTGTGATTTACTCCAAAATGACCTTCTAAGTGTAACCAAAAAACCCAGTCTGTCCACAGTCATCAACAGAGCAACACATAAGACTGAACAACGGCTCATTTAATCATCTATTTAAAGGCTGCAAACAGTGGACAACTCAGAAAAACTCTTCACTTAGAAACTGCATAGCTATCATAACAGTCTATGCACAGCTGATCTGGGGAGGTGCAAGCCACAGAGTAATTGTGAGCAGAAGACACTCAGAGTAATTGTGAGCAGAAGACACTCAGATTAAGTGTGGGGAGAAGAAGACACTCAGGGTAAGTGTGAGGAGGAGAAGAGTAAATGTGTGTAGGTATTCGGATCTCCTTACTCAACTTGTGGAGCTGGCAGTACTGCACTGTTTAAAACTCTCAAAGGAACTTTTGCCAGTGAGCTGATTCTGCACACAGGACTCTCAGTATTAATATGATAATATACATGTATCATGTATGTAAATGTTATTCTATTTGTTCTGTTTTTGTGGCAGTGGAATTTGCCTGATGAGTTCAGGAGGAAACAGTGCCATCTGGTGGAAATAATATGCTTTTTATATTAATATGCTTTCTGATATATTAAAGGTTTTCGTGTGTAAAAAACCTTTTACAAGTTAAAAGAAATTGTCCAAGTGGATCTAATAACAGGGTGCCTAAGACAGACTCTAACAAGAAATTATGTGAAATGTATGCCTACTGTATGTGTATGTGTGTGCATGCGCATATGTGTGTGTGTGTGTGTGTGTGTGTGTGTGTGTGTGTGTGTGTGTGTGTGTGTGGGTGTGTGTGTGTGTGTGTGTGTCTGTGTGTGTGTGTGTGTGTGTGTGTGTGTGTGTGTGTGTGTGGGTGTGTGCTTGTGAAATAAAGAAAAATGACAAAGTGAGGGAAAATAGGAGAAGGTGACTGTATATTTTAAACTCTGTATAACACAAAACACTTCCCTCAGTACTTAGTTATTCCAAAATCACAGACAGACACACCCAGTTCAGCACAAATGGCAGCCACACCCTACTCCTGCTGAACTGACCAGAGTATGTTTACAAGGGAGTCTATTGTAACAGGTACCACCTTAGGCCTTTTAAAAAGCAACATCACTGGTGTCAATAAACTACAGGTTTATTAATGCAATTTAACAACCATAAATGTACATACATACATATACACACACTCACTCATTGTTCTGCATCGGACTAGTGCTGAAGTCAAACCTCACACAAATAAACTATGCACTCCTGTTGCAGTCTTGCACATTATCCTACTTGCTGCACTAAACCAGCACTGTACTCTGAACTGTTCTGGCTGCTACCGGTGACTGCTATGTTCAGGGTAGTATGTCACTGATTCCTATGCACAACTGGCTTTACATATGCCCAGTACTGTGTACTGGACTAAATAATTGCATTGTCTACTCATTTTGTATTTGTCCTGTCCTGTATTTATTATTGTTTATTTAATGACATTTTTGCACTATATTGTACTGTTTGCACTTGTGTAGCATGTTGTCTGTTGCACTGTTGTTTTGTGTTGCACCATGGTCCTGGAGGAACATTGTCTCGTTTTTGTTGTGTACTTGTATATAGCTGAAATGACAATAAAACCTCTTTGAACTTTGAACTTTGAACTTGAATAAAGTAAAATACAATGAGCGGAAAATCTGGTTCTGCATTACAAGCACAAAGGGCTTCACTGACATTTAACGTGGTCACCATCACATATGTGCATAAATCACTTCGTCAATACAATTCATGATATTTTAGTTTATTTCCACACCACGCCTAATAAATCCCTGCCATAAAATTAATTGCACTCACACCATTCAGATGTGGAGTAACTGAGCAAAAACACACAAGTAAAACCTCATTTTACTGTGTGATTATTTTTCCTCAGAAAAACATGATAAGTTATTAGGGTATACAGTCTATGCTGACAAACCTGTTGCACTCAGAGATTAAGTGTGTAGACATACTCTACTGCAGCTGTACTCGTACTGCAGCTGCAGTGATGCTCACTGAACTCTAGATGGCAGTACTGGTATGCTGTACTGTAGCATGGACCTTTGACTAACTGGGAATATCTTAACCTCTTCCCTTCCTCTAGGGGGTACAGTCCCTGCTTCTCATAGGTGTGTGAGTGATTTGATTGTAACATGCTGGTTTCTGTCTGTAAAGAGTCCTTGTGTTGAGAAAGGTACTATATAAATGTGTCAGATAAGTGAAAGTTTGAAGTTTGGATACATTAAACTCTACTGGGTAAAATTGCTACAGGGGAATGGGGACCAGACAGAGGGCCCATTTAGCAATGCCAGGTTGCATAAAATGTTTTTACCACTAAATGGCACAGTGGTGCAGCAGAGTGTACAACTGTGGAACCAGCTACCAATAACTGTACAGCTCTTTGTTTGTGACAATGTGCCAAACAAAACATGAATCTTTTTTAACCTAAATGGAAACAAACAAATAAATAAGATGAGTTCGTCATTACGGCAGACTATTTAGGACAGACAGCATCTGAGACCTTAGTCTTTGTCATAGCAACACAGACACAGACAATACAGTTGCTGCTTTGGTCTGATGTACAGTAAAGCAAAAAGTCTAAAGTAAAGGAAAGCACAACAGTATATATTGAAATAATGACACACACAGGAAAAGGTGCAGGGAGGCTTAGAAATGTGTCTGAGAAAAATAGAAAGGAAGTGGCAGGAGCTCACTGTGGGTTTTTTGTTTTTCTGAACATGCATATTGTTTATAAAACACCTGGACAAAACATGTCCAAGACTTCCTTCACATCATTGTTTAACATCAGTGTGTTCACCACTGTGTGTGAGGTCACATTAGGACTTAGGTGATGGCTCTCCAGATATATACTACACCTGATCTTGGACTACGTCACACTCTCAGTGAACTCAGTTCAGTCACACTCTGAAAGAAAGATAGAAAGAGAGAAAAGAGAAAGAAGTGAGAAATCCAAAGACAGAGAGAAGAGCTCTGAAAAAATGAGAGAGAATAGAGGCGGTGATTGGTTACACACACCACTTTAAGCAGTGATGAGAACTGAAGGGGGACGTGTCAGACTATGAGACAGTTCTCACAGAACTCTCACCACCCAGTTCAACATGTGGACACTTATACTCGTCTTGTCCAGTCTATTCCCAGGTGAGTTCCATTTACTGCTCACTATCATCAGACAGGTTCAGCACATTATTAGTTTACCTGCCACACAGAGAGGGACTTGGTAGTGAAGTGAATAGTCATAACATTGGATCTTCTGAATGTATTGTACATTACTAACACAATGATTTATTTTACAGCTGGAACTGCTGCTGTAACTACAGTAACTGGATACAAGGGCCGTTCAGTTCAGATCAGATGCCCCTATAAGTCTGGATATGAAACCCACATGAAGTACCTCTGCAGAGGAGAGTGTTATACTTTCCGGACTAAGAACATCCCTGTTGATTATAAATCTGCTAAAGACAAGAGATTCTCTCTGAATGATGACACAGCAGCCAGAGTCTTCATTGTTACCATCACTGATCTGAGATCTGAGGATGGAGGAAAATACTGGTGTGCGACAGAGCAGAAAGTGCGTGATCACTACACAGAGATTCTGTTAGTGGTTAAAGTGGGTGAGTGATGAGCAGATACGGACAATGATGATGATGATGATGATGATGATGATGATGATGATGATTAACTGAGGCAATTATGTGAAGTTGGGATTTATAATAAATTAAAAAGCAAGATTTTTGTGTGTACTGAATATGAGAAATATTTGAAATTTAGAAGTCTGTTTCTGTCTTTCAGACACACCTATGAATGTTATTGTCTCACACTCCACCTACACCCCTCCAACACCTGATCCCAGCACATCGGTGTATACTGAGTCCACATGGTCAACTGGAGGTAGGCAGAGGTAGAAGGTAGACATCTATCTATTTACATGCCTAACAAGGGGTTTTTACATCTCCTTTGCTATGTTTTGATCATACGGTTTATAATGTCCCACTATTCTTTTTACAGGTCACACAGTAAATGATGTGAACCTCCAAACCAACAGTCCCTCACTCCATGGTATGTACCATTATCAGGCTGAACAGGCTGCAGTTGAGTCGAGTGTAGTTTCAGTAAAACAAACGATTAATGATAAAAGCTCACAGACCAGGAGGACATTACAGAAAACAAAGTGATAAACAGGCAATGATGAAACCTATTACAGATGTCCATGTTAATTCTCAATCTGGAAAAGCAAAGAGCGCCTAAGATCCAGCAGTTAATGTACTGGACTAGTGAGCAGAAGGTTGCTGTTTCAATCACCAACATTGCTAGCTTACCACTGTTGGACCCCTGAGCAAGGCCACTCTCATTTGCACATGTAGTTGTTCACTGTAAGCTTTTCTTTTTTTGAATAAATGCTAATGTTAAATGCTGTAGAAAATTTTCTCTGGATGATGTAACAGAAGGCTGAGTCTTCAATATTACCATCACTGATCTGAGATCAGAGGATGGAGGGATATACTGGTGAGTGACGGTGTAAACACTGCTTGACCAATACACAGAGTGTGATTAAAAGTGGTCAGTGTAAGATAGGGGACAATAAATTAATTCTTACTATTAGAATATCTTAACAGGAATATAGAAATATAATCAAATAATAACTGTGAATATGAATAGCTTCACATGGACCAAGTAGGCAAGTAGTTTAATGGTTCATATATGTTGGGCTGCCTTTATGCACTTTGAGTTTGGCAGTTCTTTAACATGAGAGAGAGGGACAGAAATAATAAGAGAGAAAACAAGCACAGCACCACCATAGAACAGAGAGAGACACAGGAAGTGTTGCCATGGTTACATATGAGTTTGAACCATGCGACTGACCACTGCAGGTTAGAGTGTGAAGAGCTTCTGTTGTCTATAACTGTCATGTCTCCTGTCCAGCTGAGATGTTTGTCCTTAGCATTTTACAGTAGCATTCACTTCTTTAAAATGAACCCTCTGTAATAATGGCTTTCTGCTTGCAGTTATCTGTGATTCATGCAAGATCATTAGCTAAATGTAATCATTGTTTTCCACTGACAAACAAATTTTTAAAATCTGGCTGCTTGAACATGGTTGTGAACTCCTGTCCACTTTCTCTAAGTAAGATTTAAGTAACACTGGAGTTTTGGGAAACTTAATGTTTCAGCTGTAATGTCATCTTTAATAGTTCCAGCTACATCTATATAAAATAATTAACATTAAATTCTAAGTTGAATGGAATGTATCTACTTGTATATTTCCTGGAAACTGTTGTAATCTTACTAGTGTAGATTCCTGTGAGCTGTTCCTGAGCCATTTCAGTGGATAGCAAACTACACTCTAAAGAGTAAAAGCTAAAAACCTCTCTGTCAGTTTAGATGACAGGCAGGGCCGTGAATGATATTACAGGGACGTTACACACCCAGCCCGGCTCAAACCACATTATCTCACTCTACCATATCACACATCCCTGTCACCTCGCCCTCACACACTCATTCCTACACACTTTACACACACAGTATAACAGCACAGCATACATGTACATCACTACCTCTGTAGCATCTGCATGTCGACAACTATAACCCCAGGCTTACTGTTAGAGGAACCCCCCCCAAAAAAATAAATAAATAAATAAATACACGGTTAATATTATCAGCAACCGAACTGGTCCAAAACCCGATAAAGCCTGTACAGCCAGTGGTCCAGTGAAACATTCCCAAAGACATAAATGTATCTATAAAGGCCTGTACCCACAATGTATGTGAAAGGCTTCCAGACCATGTGTACCTGCTATTTTGTGTCGTGGAATTAGAGAAGATTCTGACTTGCTATGACCACAAAACTTGACATGTAGTTACACTGAATCAGATCAGTTCTATTTTCTCTAATGTCAAAATAGCAGAAATAGCAGTATTGCATGCACATATGATTTCATATAAATTCTATGTAGTATATGTGGCCCCTGTTGTTCTACCAGAGACTGAGATCTGTACTCTCGTCTCTAATGCTTTACTAGGATCCTTCATTACCTTATTTGTAGTTTTGGTCATAATAACAATCATTCTTCTGGTGTGTGTAATAATGCTGGGAAAGCTAAAGAAAAAGAAGACATCAAAAGGTAGGAAACACACACACACACACACACACACACACACACACACACACAGATTCCACATAATGTGTGAACTAATTATGTTAAATATCTTTCTATCATTTAACTACTTGTACTAAAGACAGTGTGCATCTGCTCCATTTTCATTAGTAAGAAATGGGGTTTATTAGGCCCCAGTGTGTCTAACAGTGACAGCCTGTTGCCGCCCTCTGCTGGCTAGAAATATACATGCATGTGGATAGCTCAAATATCAAATAAACGGACGAGATATATACTCATTTATCATTTCATTGATTAACTTATGTTTATCTTTAAATTGATTCACCGTTACAACATATTTGTCATTAATTAATTTGTGGTTTATTGTCAACATTCTCTCAGCCTCACCCCAAACCCTTTGTCTGCATGACTCCTCTCACAGCCATGGGGTGAGTTCTGGTCACACTTGGAACAGATATTCACCACATTCACTAGTGAATTGTGCACTACGTTGTATAAGATTGTGATGCATTTGCTACCTCAGACACACCCCTAGAGGGCGACTTGATATGAGTGAGCAAATTTAAATATGTACCACAAGTAATTAAGGAACGTCTTAATAACAATTCTGTTCTGGAAGTTGAGTGAATTTATTAAGAAATTATCTATAAATATAAACGTCTAAATAAATAGTTCCTTCAAAGTTATCTCAGTAAATCTCTCTCATTAGCTTGTCTTGTGTGCTAACTTATACTCCATGTCAGACCTGGGCATTGTACGGCCCGCGGGCCACATCCGGCCCTCTAACTATCTCTGACCGGCCCGCGTCAGATCGTTGGAAAATTTGAAGTCAAAAGTAAATGTGTAACTACAACACCTATTACACTGTGATAAGTACACAAAATCAATGCATGGCTGACTTGGGGAGGTACACGAAGTTTGTTAAATTGTGCTATAATTTTGTGCTGCACATTTTCATGTTATTGTAATGTTTCATTTACTGTTTTTTTTTTTTTTATGAAGGGATAGTATATATACTGTATACACTATATAGGTATTGTGTAGAATTGAATTAAGTATATTCGTCCGGCCCTCTAAAACCATTTCAATTTCTCATGTGGCCCCATGGGAAAATTTATTGCCCACCCCTGCTCTATGTAAACCTGCTGCTCTTGACACTATCTAGTGTTCAAACTCTGAATGGCATTGAAAGAAGAGACAACTTTCACGGCATTTAGCTGACCCTTTTAAACAAAGCGACTTACGGTTCTGACTGAGCACAACATGAGCCATTGAGGGTTAAGGGCCTTGCTCAGAGGCCCAACAGTGGCAAATTGATAGTGGTGGGGCTTGAAACAGCAACCTTCCAATTGCAAGTCAAGTACCTTAATTACTAAGCTACCACTGCCAACAACAAATGCAATTAAAAAAACAGCAAAAAAAAAAAAAAAAAAAAAAAGAATATTGTATATTACACTATTATTATTTGTGTTACATTGTTCATACACAATTCCCTGCTCACCCTCTGGGTGGTTTTCCTTCAAGCTCGGGTCCTCTGCCAGAGGCCTGGTAGTTTGAGAGTCCTGCATAGTATCTTAGCTATTCCCAGGACTGCACACTTCTGGACCGAGGTCTCAGATGTTGTTCCTGGGATCTGTTGGAGCTAGTCTCGCAGTTTTGGGGTCACAGCCCCTAGTGCTCCGATTACCACGGGAACCACTGTTGCCTTCACCCTCCAGCTCTTTCTTCTGCACTTCAGCATTTCTCCATATCAGACACTTCCACTACCTGCCAGTGGTACATATTGTACATAATCTTCTCCCAGTCAAACATGCTCTGCAGCATCTGTATCTTCTACACTGAAATAGTGGATATATATATATATATATATATATATATATATATATATATATATATATATATATATATATATATATATATATACACACACATATATATATATATATATATATATATATATATATGTATATATATATATATATATATATATATATATATATATATAATATTCATATATATATATATATATATATATATATATATATATATATATATATATATATATATATATATATATATATACACACACACACACATATATATATATATATATATATATATACACTCTACACTTTAGAGTGACACACAGGCTGACTAAGCAGTGACCAGTGTGTAGGTGAACTAGTTAGTGATAGCAAGTAACTACACTGCCAGATCTGATGTAAGATAATCTCATCTTGGCCAAACAAACTGATTAATGTATTGCAGGTCCAGTAGGAAAACAAAAAAATATATACATTATAATACTTCTTGAAATATATACTAACTTATGATAAACTTTTATATTTGTAATATATACTAAACCATTATAATACATATTGAATTTGGCTCCAACAGTAGACTGATACTGGTCAGTGCATCCATTCTCTGAACAGGTAAATCACAAGCAAAGGCATCATCTATGACTCCCTTAGGAAATCCACAGCTATCCAAAGATGTTGAACAATAATACCCATATCACTTAATAATATCACTCCATTTGTTTAAATTTTTAAGTGCAGAGTATTACTCCTTTGGTAGATTAACCTTTTAGTTGGTTTATTGAAATGTATGTTACCAATAACCTTTTTGCATATATTAATAAATAGTCTTTATTAAAATATGATTATATAGCCAAGAAATGTATGCCAGTAATGGACTTACATTCATTAGTAGGAGGCTTTATAGGTACAAATTTTAGGTCTGATAATACAGATCTCTAAAGACAATTTGATTCTAAATCACTGTGTGCTCCCTGCCGAACCTGCAACTCCACCAATCACAACCCACTTCCTCGTTCAGGACCTCCTGATTTCTCTGTTTTTTTGCCTTTCCCGTGTGCTGACCTGTTTTTGTTTTTTGACGCTTGTATTAGTATTTCCCTCTCTGATGTTTTTGTCACTGCTCTTTTGTGTATTGTGTATCCCTCAACCTGCTGCTGATGTGTGACTGTCTTGTGACCATGTTTTTGGAAGCCCCGTTTGTTTACACCCACTGCGTTTGTATTTTACTGCATGTATCATATCCAGTTCTGTAGCATTTACACTGGGGATGGTGACAACTTAATTGTGGTTTAAATAGGCAGGAGGAACAACTGTTCCAGTAGTTCTACTGTTTTCATCTGTTTTTGAAACTCAAAGAAAAATAAGCACTTTTCTAGCACAGCTGATGAAGGATCTCTGAAACTTCCTGTTTTCCTGGAAACCTTGAGTACTTCACTGCAATTTTGATTACTTCTACATATTTTACTATAGTACACTGCAGTTACTCCATGGAATCTTCAGATATACATGTATATAAGAGAGGATATACTGAAAAAAACAATATATGGTTGTAAAATTGTTTTCTTTTTCTCTTCACTCAGGTTCCACTTTCTGTCTGTGACAGTGAGGAGATTAAAGACACCAGAAGTCATTCTGTCTCAGATGCTGGAGCTCCTACAGCCTACTCTACTGTCAATCTATCCACAAACCCCTGTGATTCCTCCCAAACTGTTTATGCCAACACCCATTTATCCACAAACCCCTGTAATTTTTCATATGCTGTTTCTGCTACTGCTCCACTACCATCAAGCTCTCCTGATCAGGACACTTATTGTATGGCTCAATTACCCAATGCCATAATAATATTCCATAATATGGGAAAATTATAGGAAAAGGCTCTGCCCCTGCAGTACATTCTTATTCTGCAGCTTGTTTATGCACTTCTTGGTACAACCAGATAGTGAGGCATTACAGTAGTCCAATCTAGAAGTGATGACTGCATGGACTAGGTTCTCTGCATCATGTGAAGACAGTATGCTCCTAATCTTTGCACATACCTCATGTTTGAATGTTTTCCAGGTCCGCTCAATATGCTGTTCATTTATGACCAGTAGAAAGATCTGCTTTTCCCCAGTCACAGAACAGGTCTTCTAGAATTATTATTGATCTCTAAGCCTCCAAAAACTCATGTTCTCCTCCTCCAGGTGTTGCCAAAATCACCTCTGGCATGCTATTCTGGATGAAAATCAATTTAGAATTCATGAATCTGTTTCAAAGTAATAGCATGATGAGAGCATTGTATATTACCACTATGTTAGGTGACCACTGGCAAACTACGGTAAAGAGTAAAGTGTCATAAATAGACCACGTGAACAATCTGTAGCCTCTGTGTGACAGCCAGAGTGTATTAATGTAGGTGGGGGCAGTGGTGGTTCAGTGGTTAAGGTAGTTGGCTAATCAGAGGGTTGACAATTCAAGCCCCACCACTGCCAATTTGCCACTGTTGGGCCCTTGACCCTCAAACTGTAGTCATAATTATAAGTTGCTTTGGATAAAAGTGTCTGCTAAATGCTATAAATATAAAAATTACACAATAAATGTTAACAGCACTCACATGTAACTAGTGCAGTGTGAACATGTAACATGTACCAATGACCAAGTGAACTACACGCACACAGGTGCATGTATAAATGAAAAGAATGTGTTAACAAGTAGGTGTGGTTACAAACAAGTCACAATGAATACAGTCAATAGTGAACTGGGCCATTCCACATGATCAGTTGGAGGGGGAGTGTACTGTGACACCCTGCCTGAAGTTAGGAGTACCCCCACCACCTCTATAGTAAAATGTAGCTGACAATTTTAAATAATATTACAGTTATTCCCTCAGAAAGACCCACAATATTAATAGAACTGTAGCCTTGATACCAAGATAGACCTAGTGCCAGAGTAAGAGACACATAGATTATAGTTACCCCACCACCCACAAATTAAAACAAATATAATAATAATAATAATAATAACCTGCTCTACTGTACTAGGATATATTCTATGAGTAAATGACAACGCACTTTTGTAAGTCGCTCTGGATAAGAGCGTCTGCTAAATGCCGTAAATGTAAATATAATAATAATAATAATAATAATAAAGGCCCAGGAGTGCAGTCAAATGGAGGGGATAACCCCATCAACATAGTTATGTGTCTAATAAAGTGACCACTAAATGTATAATACTGCAAATAATACTGCTTTCAACCGCAATACTTATATTATGAACTTGTATGCTAAATTAGTATTTCCAAAATAAATTCAAGTTTACTTACCATCATGTAACAATCTTTGCAATGATGAGGGACCATCTTCATTCTTTCGCATTTACTGAATTTCATTTTTCTTTTCAAAAGGTGTTCCCTTTTTATCCATTTTATAGGTTTTAGTGGAGTCTTCTTTGTCTCCATAATATAAACCTTCCGAATCTATTTATTTGGTAAACTCGTCATAGCAGTTCACACCATATGCATCACATATACCGAACTAGTGTGTAAGACACCAGAAGACATTCTGTCTCAGACACAAGAGCTCCTACAGTCTACTCTACTGTCAGTCTACCCACAAACCCTTCTGGCCCCTTTCAAGCTGTTTATGACCAAGTCCAATTACCCACAAACCTCTGTGATCTTACACATACTGGTTCTGCTACTGCTCCACTACCGTCAAACTCTCCTGATCAGGACACTTGTTGTACAGCTCAATTACCCACACTTCTCTCTGATTCCTCAGTGTGTGATACAAATCAGTCAGAAGGGTTGTTTGCAGAAGCTCAAACTTATGCATCAGTGAAGTTTTGAGAATGCAGACAGTTTTAATGATGCTGTGACCAGGGAGACCTCCAAGGAGGACTCGTGTGAATATTCCACTGTTAATCATGTCACAGGATGGGTCTACGCTTGCATTTTTAATTGGTTACCCTTGCATTCTTTCATGTTTTTATGAAGACTGTGTAAGGGAGAGGGTGAGGGGCTGGGGATGAGAGCTGGAAGTACAAGTCACCAGTGTGCTGCCCTGTCTGTTAGCTGCAGCACTGTCAGTGGTACGGGGGCAGAGAAACAGCAGCATGTTTGTGTGGATTCTGACTGGATCATTTGAATGCTTCTAGAAGCCAAAATAAGAATCATACAATCAATCAACCAATCAATTATTTACAAGAAGATAAGGCCAGTCGGCCCGTGTTTGTCACGGAGCCTGTTCTGAGCCTGTACTGCCATTTAGAGCACAAAGCGAGTAAGTTACAGTGAGCACCGTAGTAGAAATACATGATTCATTAGAAACAGGGGCGATTCTAGGATTAGAGCTTTGTACATTTTAAAATTATTTTGGACCAGCATTCCCAGACTTGGGAATGACTGACTTTTTGCAGCCACCACACCACAGACACACAGACTGTAACTGGCACTGCTGTGTGCATGAGCGCATGTGATCAGTGCAGCTACTGCACGGCTTCTGGGAGAACAGGGCGGGGGAAGAGTAGGAGAGAGAAAGTGGATCATATAATTCACGAGTGAAGGGACGATTGCTTTATTTTCATTGTTAATATATTATGTTTAAACCATATACCTTCTACGGTTTTAACATTTTTTTCCAGAGACAAACTTCTGATCTACTTAAAGCCCACCTAAGTGGAGCATGACTGTTAAGTAAAGAAGACTGTAAATTTCCTCCTGAGAAACTAGTATGTCACTGCAAACATCTGAACACATAAAACTGTGAGAATGACTGAGAATATCACGTAAAGCTGATGTCTGAGCTCCCAATCTATAATTGTATGCAGTGTCCACTTGGGGTCTTTTCTTTGGAATAACTGCAGCTGAGGCTTACGGCTCTTCTTACATGCCAGACTTTCTAATGGACTTTCCACAGCATGAGGGTCAATTATGAACAATCTGATAAATATTCTAATCAAATAACAATTATTAATTATTAATAATCACTGCATGGCTTTTTGGGTTTCTGTATGAAGGAGATAGGTATTAAAAGTAAGTTAGCAGCTCACAGCATCCAAAGAAGTAGATGCAGTTACAATACATCATAATATTAATGAGTACAATGTTTGTTCAAGTTTCCAGGGCAGTAGACTAAAGGGCTGCAGCAGATATGAAAAAATGATTTACACAGGAAGTGGTTAAGAACTTTTTACTGTATGTGTTATTAATACAAGGTATGAGATCCAAAGCTATAGCGAAGCTACTTCCTCTATGTCGCAATAACTGAGTTTTAAACAGTAGGGCCTACACATTGAAATGTAAGAGACAGTTTCGGCATGTTATTAGCACAATTAACTAGCTAGTCTAGTTGTCTGAAATAGTGGTGTGGCAGGCAGTTTTGAGGTCCAGGCTTAAAGAGCTAGTAGCAATCATAATAAATACTGGCTTTGGATACAGTGGACCATATTTATATAGAAGATCTATTTGGTTAAACACATTCAACATTCACTTAGGAACTTCAGACACTATTGTATATTAATAGCATTGAGCTGACTCTTTTATCCAAAGCAATTTACAGTTATGACTGAGTACAACTTGAGCAATTGAGAGTTAATGGCCTTGATCAGAGGCCCAACAATGTCAGGGCTTGAATCAGCAACCTTCCAATGAAACATCAATTACCTTAACCAGAAAGCTACCACTGAGGTCTCTCACCCAGCAGCAGTGGGCAGAGTGCCAGGCACTGTCTACAGGGCTGAAACTACTGTTTGAACAGCATCCCCTAACAGCATATGATCACTTAGACTTAGCATCATATAGTAAAATAAGACACTAGATTAGTGTAAACATGGTGGTGTGGAACAAACAATCATTTCTATGATTAAAACTGTTATTGGTTAAAATGGTTAAAATGGGGGATGAGGCCAATGAAATTCCAGTTCTTCTTCCTCCTCTGCTTATTTATAATATAAATGTATTCTAGCATTCTAGAAATACAAAAATATAAGTAAATAATCACTGTCACACCCAGAACCACAGAAAGGGCATGAACACAAGACTCAGATACATAAAGGCAGTCAAAACCAGACTGTCTCTACTGTCTTGGTAAAGTAGAGAAGGGTGGAGTGCAGGGTGTATGGGATGGAGAACTCATCCTGGTCTAGACCTCTTCATGACAGGGTGTGCAAGTGTGGAGGGACAAGTCCCCTTGACTGCCGAGCTGAGAGAGAGAGAGAGAGAGAGAGCGAGAGAGAGAGAGAGAGAGAGAGAGAGAGAGAGAGAGAGAGAGAGAGAGAGAGAGAGAGAGAGAGAGAACAAAAATAGTTTTAGATGCATGTTTCTCTCTCTCTTAATGCCATTCTATTTTTTCACTGCCCTCAAAAATAGAAATGAGTTTTTTTTTTTTTTTTTTTTTTTTCATGAGTTAAGCCATAAGAAGATGAACAGAGTTAGTAAGCCCAGATACAGGGGCAGGGACCTACATAGACAGACACACACAATCTCGAACACACATCTAATCTAGGAGTTGGAGTCAGCAAACATAAAGCTGAACTCAGAATGAAGATTCTTCTCATCTTCACACGGCACGTGATCTCAGGTATGAAAATTAACCTTTAATCATTATTATCAGCAGGGTCAAATATAGTCTTTGTTTAAAGATGAGACTTAAAGAGTTAACACAAACTCAAAGATAGTTTGATTAGCAGTTCATTGCCACTGTGTGTTGACTGAATCAGAACTGCATTTTGAAATGTGTAAAACAGGAAGATCAGAAGCCTCACTGTGGAAGTCAAGAAAAGGTACCAGTGTGGAGCTGATGTATACTCGTAGTCACATTTGTTCTAAAGTGAAGCACACATTTAAATTATAACCAGGATATTACTAAATAAAACCCAAATGGGAAGATACTCTAACCTTTCACCTTCTTAGAAATATGATATTGGCATGTTGCCAAACAGCTGTAGTTTACTACAGGACAACAAAAATGAGTAAGTGCTGAATCCAGCAGCAGCTGGAGCTCACTTCCTCTTGATAGCTGTGAGTAACATCTACAGGAAAGAGCAATCCTTGTGTTAGCAACAACAGACGCATGGGTGACACTACAGCAGTACAGTTTCTGAAGATGAAGCAATAGAACAGTGACAGAATGAATTTTAAATATGGGTAACCACAAAGACCTCATAGAAACATATATATATATATATATATATATATATATATATATTTATTTTTCCACTTTTACTTGGAAGTCTCTGAGCCACTGGAGTTTCTGAGCCACAGAAGTCCTGAGTGTCCTTATGACAGTGTGACTGTAAGGGTTGGCACCAGGCACACTACTAATCAGGCTTGATGCCCAACAGCTGGGGTAGATCTATATAAGCCCAGTGACACAGTCACTCAGTGTTGGGTCTTTGCTAAAGTTTTGATCCAAGCTCCTAGCTGGTAACTCTGTGTATCGAGGTCTGTGAGCCCTTATGCTACACCTCTCTTCTGCGCTGTGAGGGTGTTTGTGTTTTTACACGTCCCCTCCCTTCTCCAGTTTTCCCCTCTCAAGTCTGGTTCTCTCCCAAGGCTCCCCTTAGCCATTAATGTTCCTCTCTGTTTTCTGTTTTTGTTTGGGAAGTTTCAGAGTTTGGTTTTCCCCAGTGCATCGGGGCTATCATTCTTCCCGTGGCATCCTTTGTTTTCCCTTTTTCCACGCTCAGTGTTTAGTTTTTCCTCCTGTTTTGTCATCCTCCATTCCTGTGAAGTGCAATATTAGCGCAGGTTGTTTTAGTCTAGCGGGAACTCGTTTGCTTTGCAACAAAGTGGTCGGGGTTAGATTCCCTACTGTTGTTTTTTTTACTTCTCTTGTTTTACCTGTTCTAAGATCTAACTGTTTTGCACACGGGCCCACCTTCATTAAAGTGTGGTCACTCACCCAGCAGTGTCAGGATCATCACCTCTCTGTCCTGGGTTTGAGCCCCATTACAGTGACATTGTAATCATCCCATTTAAGATCACACCCCTCAAACACATGTTACAGTACTGATGATCAGTGCTACAATGGTGTTATAACATCTCCCAGGGAATTTCATACAGTGACATGCAGAACAAACCAAACCAAGACTAAAACACAGTAGAGAAAAAGGGAAGGATGAATTGAAACAAAATGATCAACTTCAATATGAAGCCATTGCTTACATGGATGTTTGTCATGTCTTTCAGATACAGGAGAGTCCAAGGATGTGGAGTCTATATCAGTGACTGCATGTGCAGGAGGAGGAGTCACCATCAAGTGCAAATATGAGGATGAATACAAAACCAAATTGAAATCTTTCTGTAAGAATGTAACAGATCAGTCATGTTTAGATCAAATAACAACAAATCCAAACATTACGTGGACTCATAAAGACAGATTCTCAATTTGTGATAACAGAAGTGTAGGATTCTTCATTGTGTTTATCAGAGAGCTGAGTGTAAATGACACTGGAACATACCAGTGTGCTGTTAATGTATCTGATCAACTGCACACCTACACTGAAGTGAACCTCAATGTAACAGCAGGTTAGTAGCATGTAACATACAGTTTAGCCACAAACGCTTTCAGAGAGAATAACCTAACTTCTCCAAACTGCACTTTTCTTCGGGATAAGAGCGTGTGTTAAAAGCCAAAAATGTAAATGTACAGTGGTTAAGCTAAACTTGATATTTTCCTGGGTTTGTAGCAGTAAGGGAAGTGTGTCTGAAGTAGATCTGATCTCTGAATCAGATCATTGTTTTATGAATTCCTAAACCAGTCATCATCATGTCAGACAGGTTAATACCAGTAAAGCAAAAAGTGTCACATTTCCTTTTTTATTATGATTATATTATTAATATTATTATTATTATTATTATTATTATTATTATTATAGTATTACTTTTTTATTAGGATGGTAAGTTCTAGAATAGAAATATTAAACATTGTTAATAAATGCAAATGTTTTGATCTGATAGGTCTGCACTATGGAAATCCCATCAATAAGACCTGCTATCTAGGAGGAAGTGTGAACATCAGCTGCAAATACCCAGAATCCCACAAGAATGAACCCAAGTTTTTCTGCAAGAGAGTGAACACTGCTGTCTGTTCTGATAAAACATTTGTTAATAAAACAGAGATACATATAACTAAGGGAAACATATCACTGTATGATAACAGAGAAAAGCAAATCCTGACTGTGACTATTAGATATGTAACAGTGCAGGACTCTGGTACATACTGGTGTGGAGCTACATCAAACTGGAAATCGAATCATGGATACCGGGTTTATAGTATACAGATCTACCTGAGAGTTACAGTTGAGTAGATAACATGACCTGTGTAATATTTGTTGTTTTCACAATATAGAGGAAATCATGTTTAATTGTTCATGCTAAACCTGTCTAATATGTTTCTAATCTTGAGGTATGCAAGGCTGTAAAGTCTAGTGTCTGTAGATACTTGTGAGCAGTTTGTTCACTGCTCCTGTCTGACCCGGGTGTCTGATCAGCAATTAATACTCTCTAAATGAGAAGAGTCTGAATTAGAAGTTGACCATTAGTATCCATCTAATTTATTCTGCTAAATGTATCTTCACTTAACGGTATTCAGCATGTCAAAGCAAATGTGATGTGCATTAAACACATTTATAAGTGTATGAGTCAAATGAACCACATATTTCATTACACGTTCAGAAATCTGTTAAAACACACATAGCCTTTTACTTTAGTAATCTTTAAGTTTTAAAGTGCTTGTCCAGAAATACAACCACGAACACCTCCATCATTTACAACCACAGAGTATATAAGCAACTCCATGCACAACATCTGAAGCAACTGTCACATTCTCTTCTACAGCAAATCCATTAAAATATGTTACAGATGCACTGGACACATGTCACTGTCCACAGTCTATACCAATAATAACATGGACTCAGATTATGTCACTCCTGTGTTTATTTTTCTATTTATCCAGAGATTCCTGTTTCAACCTCATCATCACATTCATCATCATGCATCAGTCCACAGCTCACCACACCAACCACATTCTCAGGATCTAAACACACATCAGCTTCCTCTCCTGGTACAGGTGCTGACACACTGTATCAGGACTGTACAGCATGGAGTGAAACTACTCACATACTGTCAGCTTCATCACACACTTCTGAATGATCAGGATAAAGGTTAAATGTGATTGGTTCACTGATTATGACTGTTTCCTCTCCAGGATTTCCATCTTCCACTGTGATCAGTGTTGTGTGTGTGATTCTGGTGCTGCTTCTGATGGGAACCTCATTCCTCATAGTGGCTCTCAGAAAGAGAAGCAGGAAGGAGCAGGGCATTACCACACACACACACACACACACACACACACACACACACACACACACACACACACTCACACACACACTCACACACACACCCTTCAAAAATGATCACATAAAACAATACTTATCAATCAACATTGTCATGAGGATAACACATTCAGATCTGTATGTCCAGATGTGAGTGCAGCATGTATCTGTGCTATAAGCATTGTAGATTAAACAAATGTATTAGTCATGAACAGAACTCATTATACCCCAGAGCTGCCTGCTGCTGCCCTCTGCTGGCTAGAAATGTACATGAATGAGCACTGTTAGAATATGGACTAAAGACAAGAAACTAATGCCTAAGTATTCTACTGTTTATCTGCATTTGAACAGTACCTACTCAGATTAATGTAAATATATGTGAGTATCTAACTGTGAAATGTGAACAATACCATGTATTCATGTAGTATGTGATTACAATTTATTAATTTGTGATTAATGTCAAGGATCAGCATCGTCCAAGCGTCAGTCCCTCCAAGACTCCTCACACAACCACGGGGTGAGTCATGAGTGTATCACACATCTATGGGGTGAGTCATGAGTATATTACACATCCATAAGGTGAGTCATGATTGTAGGTCATTAGCAGGCCACTATTGGAACAGGTGCACTACATGTGTAATAGAATTATAATGCACTTGGCATGCAGCCCTTTGGAACCACCACACACTACATGTCCCAGAATCCTCCAAGGAGATCGTCATTAACAGAGTATTAATTTGGTACACCTGTGATTCATTATGTTTCCTATGTTTCTCTAACACTTCCTCGTTGCAAAGTATTGCCTCTGTTTCCTTGAGAATACTGAGCGTTTCAAGTTTACCTGTTGTTATTCTGTGCATTGTCCTGTTTCTAGTGCATTTCTCATGACAGTCCAAAATGAAGTGTTTCCCACATCCAACACCACCTCTTTTCCTGCTCCGGATAAATGACATAAATGCTCCTGTGTGTTCCCTTATACTGTTAACACCTGCTACTCCTGACACCACCCAGCGTTCAAACTGGGGAGTCCAGGGAAACTATAGACACATATTTCATTAATATGACTCCAAAAATAAATTTTTGTACCTCACTTGAATGCGAAGAGTAGTAGACAAACAAAAATAACATTCAATCTCATTCATAGACGCTGCTGTTTAGGTCGCAACATTTTTTCCTCTTTACTCAGGTTCCACTTTCTGTCTGTGACAATGAGATTAAAGACACCAGAAGTCATTCTGTCTCAGACACTGGAGCTCCTACAGTCTACTCTACTGTCAAACTACCCACAAACCCCTCTGATCCCTCCCTAACTGTTTATGCCCAAGCCCAGTTACCCACAAAGCCCTGTGATTTGACACACACTGTTTCGGCTAATGCTATAATTCTCTCTGAGAATTCCTCAGTGTTTGACACACGGCAGTCAGCAAGGACGTCTGATGAAGCTCTAATTTATACAACAGTGAAGTTTTATAAGAATGCAGACAGTTCTAATGATGCTGTTACCAAGGAGACCTTCAGGATGGAGGAGGACACATGAATATGCTTCTGTCAAACATGTCACTTGATCAGGCTAGTTTAGCAGTTTATGCTTTTATTTACATGCATTTTACCAAATATAGATTGTATAACTTTCCCTGTCTCTCAAAGGATCTTCCACTTGTAAATGTTCATTTGGGCAGGTGTTTTGTTTTCTCATGTTTAGCTTACTTCAAAATTTAAAATGCTGGTTTTCTTTCAATAGCAGGATTTTACATGCTGTAATGGAAGAGAAAGCAACACCTCTTTTGTTTTCTTGTGTTTATTCTATGAGTAAATCACAAAGCACTTGTGTAACTTGCTCTGGATGCTAAATGCTGTAAATGTAAATGTGTTCAATCTACTTGGGAGTATTTACTACAACTTTGCTCATACTCATAAACCTCTCAACACCCCTCTCTCTCTCTCTCTCTCTCTCTCTCTCTCTCTCTCTCTCTCTCTCTCTCTGTCTCACTCTCTCTCTCTCGCTAAATAAAATTTGGACATAACTGGTTATGTTCTTGTTCATTATGTTCTTATCTTCATATAAGAATTCATATTTCATTAAATAAGGTTGTAGTTTATATAATTTATGCATCTGTGGGAGTTTATGGTGTTCAGGGTAGGGGAACAAAACCTACACACACATGGAAGCATTCAAGAGCTTGGTGTGAGGATGGTCTCATCAGGAACTTGGAGAGAAATGTCAAAACATTAAATGTGAGAGCTCTGAACATAAAGTATCCTGCTAAGTTAGAAGAAAACAACCATGTGATCGCCCCCAAAACACAAATCTGTTTATATATATATATATATATATATATATATATATATATATATATATATATATATATATATATATATATATATATAATTAATTAGATTATTCCTACTCTTCTCTGTACAAAATGGACATATACAGTGTGTCCTTTTTTGATTATTGTTTCAAAGTCCAGCAATTAACTAGTTTATTTTAACCCTTTATTGAATTCTTCCCCTTCTGGTGTGAAATGGGTGGCCCTTATGTTGTGTAAAGCTTAGGTAAGTTTTACTCTCACCATTCTAGATCAAGATCCTAGATTGCCCTTTCCTTCCACTCTGTGTACTGCTTTCACACCAGCTTTGAGTCTGGGCAGCCTATCTAGCTAGGGTTTGAAACCCATCTATCTAAATTGCTAACTAAATTGCACTGAAAAATAAGTTTATTCATCAAGTTCAATAAGTTTCTAAATGTAAAACAGGTATTGCATCAGGTTATTTTGCAATGCAGTTTTTTTCACAATCCACAAAGTTAGGCATTTGTATTTAAGCCTTTAGTTTACTTTTGATCCTGATAGAAAACATATAATATATTGGAATATATATTATATTATTATTATAGGCCCACACCTAGTTCGTTCTCCATTAAGAATGACAAGCCAAACTGGCTCTTTTGTCTTTCTCATATTTCTGTTCACTTATAGTTTGTTTGTTTGGTTGGTTGGTTGGCGGTTTTTATTTATTTATTTATTTTTTTATTTGCTCAATGTTTAAATATAATACTTTAGAGTAACATATTTCAATTTTTTTTCTTTTATAATGTGTTCCTCTGAGCTCAACACTACCACAAACTTCAAAAGACTACACACATGACTGACTTTGTGTGATGCTCTCCTAGAACAGATGAGAAAGAAATGACACAAGAAGAAATGTAGCTAAAACCTTTTACTAGCACTGTTTTCATTCACTGCATCTGAACATTGTATTGTTGGGCTTTATTTGTTCAGGAAATTCGGTAGTATATCAATGTTTATTGTCTAAACATACTTTTTTAATTGTCTTTTTTAAAATGAGAAATTACATAACGTATTTACTGAAGTGTGATTCAAACTCCTGCATGATAATACTCTATAGTCTAGGAAAATGTCAGGAAATAAACAGGTGATATACATATACAATGTGAATCATATACAATGTGAATGAAATGTAAAGATATTTTTTGCCCTGTCAAAACACAAAAGAATCCTCTGCAGATTCAGTACAAAAGCCAAGCCAGTAGATCAAACATGATCCAACTATAGATGACCCTTGTTCCATCTAGCGTGTTGTAGTTTTACTAAGCTACTGTCACAAATGGCCAACCGCCTGGTGCCACTGTTTCTTTAGTTTCCCTGTCATGTCTGTTTTCCTTTACTTCCTTGTTCCGCTCCTTGGTTTCATTTTCATTTTTTGGTCACTGCTGGTGGAGTTTGTTAGATGCAGACCTTTTTATTTACGGCGGGAATTCACCTCCATGTTTATAATCGCGCTGTACATTCACCCAGCTCGAGCACACAAGAGGCTCTCCAGGAGCTGTATGGAGCGATTAGTGAACTGCAGAACGTTCACCCAGGCGGACTGTTTATTGTTGCCAGAGATTTCAACCACACAAGTCTCAAGTCAGTACTGTCTAAATTCGATCAACATGTGAACTTTGCAATGAGAGGAGCAAACGTGCTGGATCTCATTTACACCAACATCTTTAGGGCGTACTGGGCGGAGCCCCGCCCCCACCTCAGATACTCTGAGCACATGCCTGTAATGTTGATTCCTGCATATAGACTGATCGTCAGATGCTCGAAACCAGGTGAAGCAGGTGAGAACCTGGCCAGCAGGAGCCATCTTTGCTCTTCAGGACTGTTTTGAGCAGATGACATGAATCACATTCAAGGAGGCTGCTACTGACGGTGAAGCTGTTAACCTGGAGCAGTATACAGCATCAGTGACTGGCTACATCAGCAAGTGCATTGATATTACTGTCTCTAAGACCATCATCACTCGCCCCAACCAGAAGTCATGGATGACTGCTGAGGACCTGCAACTCAGCCTTCAGGGCAGTTGACAAAGAGGCTCTTAGAAAAGTGAGAGCCAAACTGTCACGTGCGATCAGGGAAGCAAAGCGTGTACCCACACAGAGGATCCATGGACACTTCAGAGACACCGGTGATGCACAGCGCATGTGGGAGGGTATTCAGGCCATTACTAACTAAAGGGAAACATCACTTTCCTGTGATGGTGATGCCTCCCTCCCAGATGCACTGATTGACTTCTATTCACGGTTTGAAGCACAGAACAACGTTGCAGCGGCAGAGTCCATCCCTCCGTAAAAATGACCAGGTGCTGTGTCTGATTGTGGCTGATGTCAGGCAAACTCTGCGTGGAGTTAACCCACGGAAAGGTCGTGTGCTCAGAGAATTTGCTGACCAGCTTGCAGATGTCCTGATAGACATCTTCAATATCTCTCTGAGCTGCACCATTGTCCCAACATGCTTCAAGATTACCACCATCATCCCTGTGCCTAAGAAGCCCACGGTGTCGTGTCTCAGTGACTACCATCCTATCACACTCGCATCCATCATCATGAAGTGCTTCGAGAGACTCGTCATGAGACACA
Organism: Electrophorus electricus; assembly: GCF_041902795.1. Taxonomy (NCBI): domain Eukaryota; kingdom Metazoa; phylum Chordata; class Actinopteri; order Gymnotiformes; family Gymnotidae; genus Electrophorus; species Electrophorus electricus. Next base: position 2,732,501 of record NC_137514.1, on the reverse strand, counting down.
TCAAGACCCAGCTTCCTGCTTCCCTGGAGCTCCTGCAGTTCTCGTACCGCTCTAACCAGTCTACGGATGATGCCATCTCCACCACACTCCAGATGTAAGTGCCAGATAGACAAAAAGGGCACAGACATGAGAATGCTGTTCATAGACTTCAGTTTAGCATTCAACACTATCGTTCCTCAGCATCTGATTGGAACATTGGGCTTACTGGGCTTGAACACCTCCCTCTGCAACTGGATCCTAGATTTCTTGACTGGTAGTCCTTAGTCAGTCTGGATCAGGAGCAGCACTTCCAACACCACCACACTGAGTGCTGGTGTGCCCGAGGGCAGCATACTCAGCCCTCTGCTGTTCACACTGTTGACTCATGACTGTGCAGCAATGCACAGCTTGAACCACATGAAGTTCGCTGATGACATGAATGTGGTGGGTCTCATCAACAAGGACGACGAGTCAGCATACAGAGAGGAGGTGCAAGAACTGGTGAGCTGGTGTAAGGTCAACAACCTGCATCTGAATGTTGACAAAACAAAGAAGATGGTTGTTGACTTCAGGAAAGCAAGGCAAGATCACTCCCTGCTTACCATCAATGGCTCCTCGGTGGAGATGGTCAAGAACACCAAGTTCTTTGGTGTTCACTTAACAGAGAACCTCACCTGGACCCTGAACACCAGTTCCATTACCAAGAGAGCCCAGCAACGTCTTTACTTCTTTCAGAAGCTGAGGAAAGCCCATCTCCCATCACCAATCCTCACCACCTTCTATAGAGGTACTAGAGGGAGCATCCTGAGCAGATGCATCACTACCTGGTTTGGGAACTGCACCATCTTTGACTGCAAGACCCTTCAGAGAATAGTGAGAACAGCTGAGAAGATCAATGAGGTCTCTCTTCCCGCCCTCACGGACATTCACACAACACATTGTATCCAATAAGCCACCAGCATTGTGGGAGATCCCACACACCCCTTACACAAACTGTTCACTCTTTTGCCATCTGGTCCCTCACCTCTACATTGTGCATCAGTTTCTTCCCAGGAGCCATCAGACTCCTGAACTCTGGCTAATTCCATTTCCAATTCCAACAAACGGACACTTACACACATACACACATGCTTATACACAGTCATGCACACACATACATACATACACACACACACACACACACACACACACACACACACACACACATACACACACATACATACATACATACATACATACATACATACACTGTTTTTGTATCGGACTAGTTGCTGAAGTCAAACTTCACACATATATATGCACTCCCTGTGCACTCTTGCACATTATTCCTACTTGCTGCTAGAGCTCTGTACTAAATCAGCACTGTACTCTGAACTGTTCTGGCTTCTACCGGTGACTGTTATGTTCAGTATAGCATGTCACTGACTCCTATACACAACCCACTTTACATATTCCCAGTGCTGCATACTGGTAAAAATAAATGCACTGTCTGTTCATTGTGTATTGGTCCTGTCCTGTGTTTATTTATTGTATGACATTATTGCACTGTAATGTATTGTTTGCACTAATGTAGAGTGTTGTCTGTTGCATTTGTTTTGCTTTATGTTGCACCATAGCCTGGGAGGAACATTGTTTTGTTTTTGCTGTGTACTTGTATATAGCTGAAGTGACAATAAAAGCCTTTTGAACTTTTTGTTCTGTGGTATCTTGATTACGCTTGCCATTGCTTTTCTGTTTGCTCCGTTTGTGTATTATTTTTGTCTGTGTTTCCCTTTGCCTCGGTTTGTTACCCTCCATATTTTGTTACCCTCACTTATTAAACCACCTCCTGCATTTGCTTTCTGCCTCTTGCCTGTTTCTGCTGAAACATAACAGCTACAATCTGGTCATGACACGTGCGTAAAGTTCAAGCAGACTTTATTTTTAAAAAACCCAAACATTTGAATGAAAAGGAGATAAACACTGAATGTACAAAGAAGATATAAAAGAACATGAAAAAAATATATTTTGTATTGTGGCAACATTTTGGTATGAAGTTCCCTAAAAACTGAACCATGTTCAGGCACACTTCAAAGGCAGTTGCCAAGATACCAACAGCTGACTATCAACTGATGGAGTGACTAACATAATAGTGATAAGGAAAATCACCCTGTTAAAACTCGCTAACACAGAAAAGTATGTTAGGCTCAGTGGAATGTTAACATAACCATTAACTGTATTTAAGTGTATCTTCATAATTCATTGAAGATAACAATGAATATACAGAGATTACACAAGGAATTTCTCAATAGAAATAAAATGTTACCTTAAAACAATTACAAATAACATGCTATGCTAATGTTAGCAAGACATCTTACTGGCTATACTCGCTTGGATTACTGCCTAATTCCTGTCAGAAATATAATATATAAATATTTCTATAAATATAAATAACTTAGTAATATTTGTCAAGAAACATTTACAAAATGCTGTCCACCACATCACTGGTGCTTCTGACATGTTTTTCCTCTTGACGAATCGGCAGTGACACACAGGATTATGAGAGATGTTGGACAGCAGAGGATACATCAATTTTGCCTTCCAAACTCGGTTTCATGCAAGAACCTTAGCAGGCAACATGTTATGCAAATTTCAGTTCAGACTTACTGCCTTCCTGCCTCAGAATGCTGCCTACAGTTACTGAAATTAGGTTTCAAACTGCTGAGTGTCATACACCAATGAATCAGAGAGAATTGTGGGCAATTGAGCCTTGAAATAAATGTCCTTATCAGGAGAGTTTAATGGTACTGTGCAGTAGTGTCAACAGTACATGGAGCATCACAGGGGTTTGTGGGTAACTGAACATTTGCATAAACAGTTTGGGAGGGCTCTAACTGTTTTGTGTGTAAATGAGCATTTGCATAAACAGTTTGGGAGAGATCATAGGGGTTTGTGGGTAACTGTACATTTGCATAAACAGTTTGGGAGGGCTCTAACTGGTTTGTGTGTAAATGTGTATTTGCATAAACAGTTTGCGAGGGATCAGAGGGATTTGTGAGTAGACAATCATTAGAGTAGACTGTAGGAGCTCCAGTGTCTGAGACAGAATGCCTTCTGATGTCTTTAAGATCCTCATAGTCACAGACAGAAAGTGGAACCTCAAAGAAATAAGAAAAAAAGGTTATCTTGTGAACTTGAACTTAAACTATGATATTGATTTTTTTTGTCTTCTAGTTTTTTTCATTCATGTGAGGTATGAAAATTCATTTTTGGAGGCATAGTAAGGTCACTAGTGTCTGTAGTTTCCTTGCTTTGCCCAGTTTGAACACCGCGTGGTGTCAGAGGTAGCAGGTGTAAATACAGTATAAGGGAGCAACAGCCACTGTCATGAGAAATGCACTAGAAACTGGACTGGAGACAAATTTGGAACTGTTGTTTTTCTTTCTTTTCTTTTTTTTTTTTTTACATTTTTATGTTTGTCTGAAATCTTAAAGCTAAATCTGTTTATTATTTTATAAATTTAAATAATAAAGAGATGCAGCTTTAAGATTTCTTGTAGCCTGTATGTAACCATGCTCACACACATCAGGCCTCCTTGTGACTGTGCTAGAAAAGGCATTGTAATTCTATTACAGGTGTAGGCCTGCTAATGACCCACAGTCATGACTCACCCCATGGCTGTGTGATAGTTATGACTCATCCCATAGATGTGTGATACAGTCATGACTCACCCCATGGCTGTGTGAGGAGTCTTGGACGGACTGGCCTTTGGACGATGCTGAAAAGGAATTAAGGAATTAATCACAAATGAATAAATTAAATAATAAAATGTTACATGAATACATGTTACTGTTCACATTAAGCACTTCAACTGTAGATACTATTCAAATGCAGATAAACAGTGGAATACATAGGCTTTAGTTTATTGTCTTTATTCCATATTTTAACAATGCTCGTTCATGTCCATTTCTAGCCAGCAGAGGGAAGCAGCAGGCAGCTCTGGGGTCTAATGAGTTCTGTTCATGACTAATAAATGTGTTTAATCTACAATGCTTACAGAACAGAAAAATGCTGCACTCACATCTGGACATACAGATTTGAACGTGTTATCCTCATGTTGATTGATAAGTATTATTGCTTTGTGTGATCATTTTTTAAGGGTGTGTGTGTGTGTGTGTGTGTGTGTGTGTGTGTGTGTGTGTGTGTGTGTGTGTGTGTGTGAGTGTGTGTGTGTGTGGTAATACCCTGCCCCTTTCTGCTTCTCTTTCTGAGAGTCACTATGAGGAATGAGGTTCCCATTAGAAGCAGCACCAGACTCACACACGCAACACTGATCACAGTGGAATATGGAAATCCTGGAGAGGACACAGAGTCATAATTACTGAACCAATCAAAGTTAACCTTTATCCTGATCATTCAGAAGTGTGTGATGAAGCTGACAGTGTGTGAGTAGTTTCACTCCATGCTGTACAGTCCACTGTGTGTCAGCACCTGTATCAGGAGAGTAAGCTCCTGAGGATATGGTTGGTTTGGTGAACTGTGGACTGATGTGTGATGATGAATGTGGTGATGAGGCTGAAAGTGGACTCTCTGGTTAAATAGAAAAATAAACACAGGGGTGACAGATTATTATAATGTTATTGATATAGACTGTTGACAGTGACACGTGTCCAGTGTGTCTGTGGCATGTTTTAATTTCATACATGGCAAAGAAATCCACAGTTGCTTCAGATATTGTGGATGTGGTTGCTTTTAAACTCTGCATTTTGGTGCTAATGGTTGTAAATTTGAAAACAAATTTAGTGCTGTAAATTAGATGGGAAGTGTAACAATGTTCAACAGCTAATTCAGACTCTACTCATTTAGACAGTTATAATATTGTTGATCAGTCATATGGGTTGGGAGGGCAGTGAACAAATAAAACACACAAAAGACACTTGGCTACAAACAGACACTAGTCAAATTTACAGCCTTGTCTACCTATAGACACTAGACTATTTTACAGTCTCCAGGTAACCTACAGACACTAGACTACAGCCTTGGCTACCTACAGGCACTAGACTACTTTACAGCCTTTACTACCCAAGGATAAAAACATTTGTTTAGTTCCTGTCATCTAAACAGCATCAACTGATTCTGGACTCTCTAGGATTTGCTAAAATAGTTTTTTAATTAAGTAATTTAGAATGATGTATAGATGTTGCCTCTGCATTGTCAAAACAATAAAGTATTACACAGTTCTTGTTATTTACTCACCTATAACTCTCAGGTAGATCTGTGTACTATAAATCTTGAATCCACGATCAGTTGTCCAGTCTGATGTAGTTCCACACCAGTATTCACCAGAGTCCTGAACCGTGACATATCTGATAGTCACAGTCAGGTTTTGCTTTTCTCTGTCATAATACAGTGAGATGTTTTTTTTAGTTTCTGGTTTTCCTGTTTTGCTGACCGATCCTATATAATTACAGCCACCAGTGTCCACTCTCTTGCAGAAAAGCTTGGGTTCACTCCTGTGGGATTCTGGGTAATGGCAGCTGATGTTCACAGTTTCTCCTACATAGGCATTGATGGTCTTACCACAGCATGAGTCTGTCAATCATACACATTCAGGTCAAAACGTTTGCATTCATTAATAGTTCTTAATGTTTCTTTTGTTCTAGAATTTGCTATGTTAATAAAAGGGAAATATGCCACTTTAGGAACACTTCAGAGATCAGATCTGCATCAGCCTCACTTCCCTTACAGCTACAAACGTATGAAAGTATCAAGTTTATCTTAACCTGTATACATTTATATTTTCAGCATTTAGAAGATGCCCTTATCGAGGGTGATTTACAAAAGTACAGTTTGGCAAAATTGTTATTATTTCTGAAAGCTTTAATTGATGAAGTGATTTTGGCAAAACTGTATGTTACATGCTACTAACCTGCTGTTACATTGAGCTTCACTTCAGTGTAGGCGTGCAGTTGATCAGATACATTAACAGCACACTGGTATGTTCCAGTGTCATTTACACTCAGCTCTCTGATAAACACACTGAAGAATCCTGCACTTCTATTATCATGAATTGAGAATCTGTCTTTATGAGTCCACGTACTGTTTTGATTTGTTGTTATTTGATCTAAACATGACTGATCTGTTACATTCTTACAGAAAGATTTCAGTTTGGTTTTGTATTCATCCTCATATCTGCACTTGATGGTGACTCCTCCTTCCGCACATGCAGTCACTGATCTAGAGACCACATCCTTGGACTGTCCTGTATCTGAAAGACATGACAAACATCCATGTCAGCAACAGCTTCATATTGAAGTTGTTCATTTTGTTTCAATTCATCCTTCCCTTTTTCTCTACTGTGTTTTAGTCTTGGTTTGCTTTGTTCTGCATGTCACTGTATGAAATTCCCTGGGAGATGTTATAACACCATTGTAGCACTGATCATCAGTACTGCAACATGTGTTTGAGGGGTGTGATCTTAAATGGGATGATTACAATGTCACTGTAATGGGGCTCAAACCCAGGACAGAGAGGTGATGACCCTGACACTGCTGGGTGAGTTACCACACTTCAATGAAGGTGGGCCCGTGTGCAAAACAGTTAGATCTTAGAACAGGTAAAACAAGAGAAGTAAAAAAAACAACAGTAGGGAATCTAACCCCGACCACTTTGTTGCAAAGCAAACGAGCTCCCGCTAGACTAAAACAACCTGCGCGTATATATCGCACTTCACAGGAATGGAGGATGACAAAACAGGAGGAAACACTAAACACCACGCTGATTGTAGAAAACGGGAAAACAAAGGCCGCTATGGGAAGAATGGTAGCACCGATGCACTGAGGAAAACCAAATTCTGAAACTTCCCAAACAAAAACAGAAAACAGGGAGGGACATTAGTGTCTAAGGGGAGCCTTGGGAGAGAGCCAGACTCTAGAAGGGAAAACTGGAGAAGGGCGGGGACGTGTAAAAACACAAACACCCTCACAGCGCAGAAGAGAGGTGTAGCACAAGGGCTCACAGACCTCGATACACAGAGTTACCAGCTAGGAGCTTGGATCAAAACTTTAGCAAAGACCCAACACTGAGTGACTGTGTCACTGGGCTTATATAGATCTACCCCAGCTGTTGGGCATCAAGCCTGATTAGTAGTGTACCTGGTGCCAACCCTTACAGTCACACTGTCATAAGGACACTCAGGACTTCTGTGGTTCAGAAACTCCAGTGGCTCAGAGACTTCCAAGTAAAAGTGGAAAAAAATATATATATATATTTTTATTTCTATGAGGTCTTTGTGGTTACCCATATTTAAAATTAATTCTGTCACTGTTCTATTGCTTCATCTTCAGAAACTGTACTGCTGTAGTGTCACCCATGCGTCTGTTGTTGCTAACACAAGGATTGCTCTTTCCTGTAGATGTTACTCACAGGTATCAAGAGGAAGTGATCTCCAGCTGCTGCTGGATTCAGCACTTACTCGTTTTTGTTGTCCTGTAGTAAACTACAGCTGTTTGGCAACATGCCAATATCATATTTCTAAGAAGGTGAAAGGCTAGAGGATCTTCCCATTTGGGTTTTATTTAGTAATATGCTGGTTATAATTTAAATGTGTGCTTCACTTTAGAACAAATGTGACTACGAGTATACATCAGCTCCACACTGGTACCTTTTATTGACTTCCACAGTGAGGCCTCTGATCTTCCTGTTCTACACATTTCAAAATGCATTTCTGATTCAGTCAACACACAGTGGCAATGAACTGCTAATCAAACTATCTTTGAGTTTGTGTTAACTCTTTAAGTCTCATCTTTGCACTTCATGGTGACTCCCAAATATCCAGTTACGTTTGTTGAGACCCCAGTAAGATCTAAAAATTCACCAAAAGTGACCATCTAAACAAAGACTATATTTGACCCTGCTGATAATAATGATTAAAGGTTGATTTTCATACCTGAGATCATGTGCAGTGTGAAGATGAGAAGAATCTTCATTCTGAGTTCAGCTTTATGTTTACTGCCTCCAACTCCTAGATTAGATGTGTGTTAGAGATTGTGTGTGTCTGTCTATGTAGGTCCCTGCCCCTGTATCTGGGCTTACTAACTCTGTTCATCTTCTTATGGCTTAACTCATATGAAAAACACCCCTCATTTCTATTTTTGAGGGCGGTGAAAGCCTCCTACTATGGAAAGAGAAACATGCATCTAAAACTACTTTTTTTTCTTTCTCTCTCTCTCTCTCTCTCTCTCTCTCTCTCTCTCTCTCTCTCTCTCTCTCTCTCTCTCTCTCTCTCTCTCAGCTTGGCAATGAAGGGGACTTGTCCCTCCACACTTGCACACCCTGTCATGAAGAGATGTAGACCAGGATGAGTTCTCCATCCCATACACCCTGCACTCCACCCTTCTCTACTTTACCAAGACAGTAGAGACAGTCTGGGTTTGACTGCCTTTATGTATCTGAGTCTTGTGTTCATGCCTTTTCTGTGGTTCTGGGTGTGACAGTGATTATTTACTTATATTTTTGTATTTCTAGAATGCTAGAATACATTTATATTATAAATAAGCAGAGGAGGAAGAAGAACTGGAATTTCATTGGCCTCATCCCCCATTTTAACCATTTTAACCAATAACAGTTTTAATCATAGAAATGATGGTTTGTTCCACACCACCATGTTTACACTAATCTAGTGTCTTATTTGAATATATGATGCTAAGTCTAAGTGATCATAGGCTGTTAGTGGATGCTGTCCAAACAGTAGTTTCAGCCCTGTAGACAGTGCCTGGCACTCTGCCCACTGCTGCTGGGTGAGAGACCTCAGTGGTAGCTTTCTGGTTAAGGTACTTGATGTTTAATTGGAAGGTTGCTGATTCAAGCCCTGACATTGTTGGGCCTCTGATCAAGGCCCTTAACTCTCAATTGCTCAAGTAGTACTCAGTCATAACTGTAAATTTCTTTGGATAAAAGAGTCAGATCAATGCTATAAATATACAGTAGTGTCTGAAGTTCCTAAGTGAATGTTGAATGTGTTTAACCAAATAGATCTTCTATATAAATATGGTCCACTGTATCCCAAGCCAGTATTTATTATGAACACACATGATTGCTACTAGCTCTGTAAGCCTAGACCTCAAAACTGCCTGCCACACCACTATTTCAGACACCTAGACTAGCTAGTTAATTGTGCTAACCCTCAATGTGTAGGCCCTACTGTTATTGCGACATAGAGGAAGTAGCTTCGCTATAGCGTTGGATCTCATACCTTTTATTAATAACACATACAGTAAAAAGTTCTTAACCACTTCCTGTGTAAATCATTATTTCATATGTGCTGCAGCCCTTTAGTCTACTGCCCTGGAAACTTGAACAAACATTGTACTCATTAATATTATGATGTATTGTAACTGCATCTACTTCTTTGGATGCTGTGAGCTGCTCACTTACTTTTAATACCTATCTCCTTCATACAGAAACCCAAAAAGCCATTTCAATTCTCTGCTCTGATTCTGCAGAATGGAGATAATTTTTAATAGTCGTGTACTTCAAGTAAAATTTCTGTAATAGCCTGACTTACAAGTTACTGATAATTTTTTTGATATTCCTTTGATTGCAATATCCATCCCTGCTCAAATGTTCTGAACTGTATCTTCTGTATGTAATTGGTGATTTCATGCTGCACTGTATTTTCTTCAGGTCAGCTTCCTTCACAGAACTTGCTCACTGTACTATATTTCTTCTGTTGTTTCATGCATTTTCTACATGATGTCACCACCTTTCGGCATACTGCTGAAATAAGAATATTTACTGTTTTATAGAACATTTTAATCTTCTTGAGAACCACTTTAAGAGCTCATCCCAAATTTGATGTTTGGAAAGCTCATGTCTTTACAGACATTTTTAAAGTTTTTATTTTATTTCTTATTTTTGCTCATGAGTTGTTCACTATGTGGTTTGTAACAATTGTGTCACTTCCTGACAACTATTTCCCAGAGTGCTTTGTGTCTATTGCAAGTTTGAGGTAGTCTGATCTCTGATCTCATGCAACAACAGCTGTTTGAGATCATATAATTTCCTGGAATGATGATTAAGTTTAGAATTATTGATAACAAAACAGACGTTGGATCAGTGAAAACCTCACAGTGAGACTAGTGGGAGCTGGTAAATAACCTCTAAAACTCACACCCTTCCTCTGGTTAACCTGTAGACATAAAGGCCTAGAAAATGTTTCAGTCTCAAATAAAATAATGTAATTTTCTTATTTCTGTTGTGTACATATTTAATCCCTTCAAATTTTACCAATAAAAAGAGCAGAGACTATTTAAAAGAGCAGAGAGTTTATTTAAGATGAAATCTCCAATTTCTTTTTATGAAAAATATGAAAGCTGCCTTTGTGTATCACATAGAAATTATGAACTAAGGAAGTAAAAGACTCATTTCAATGAAGAAATGTGTTCCGCCATCTAGTGGGGAACAATGGAACTCCTGGATGTTTTGTGCTACTGAGCCACGGTGGTGTGGACATCACGTGACCTCAGAGCCCTTTGCACATAATTGATGGTTCAATAGAGCCACTGAGGGTTTAGCCCCGCCCACTGCTGCTGCCAATACGGCACAACAGTCTAAGCACATTATTTACATTGTAGTGCATTATTTACATGATTTACATCAAATATGGCCATCACAATTCAGATCTAGATACTGAATGACTCCAACTACAAAGATAAAACACTGGCTCAAACACAAACAAAGCTGTAAACTTTGCACACATTTTAATTAAATCAAATATCCATGATCAGGTTATCAGTCTGATTCAGCTCACCAGTACTGACCAGAACAAAGCAAATCTTCACAGTGACCATCAGATATGTAGCAGATCAGGACTCTATCATCATATAGAGACATGTGTCACTCATTTATCCATCTCACACTCTCTTTAACTGATGTTTTATAAGACAGGCTAATATTAGAATAGCAAAATATCTCATGTAGGTCCCTTTGATTGGCATATTAAGTGCCAGGATATGCAGTGATTATTAATAATTGTTATTTGATTAGAATATTTATCAGATTGTTCATAATTGACCCTCATGCTGTGGAAAGTCCATTAGAAAATCTGGCATGTAAGAAGAGCCGTAAGCCTCAGCTGCAGTTATTCCAAACAAAAGACCCTAAGTGGACACTGCATACAATTATAGATTGGGAGCTCAGACATCAGCTTTACGTGATATTCTCAGTCATTCTCACAGTTTTATATGTTGAGATGTTTACAGTGACATACTAGTTTCTCAGGAGGAAATTTACAGTCTTCTTTACTTAACAATCATGCTCCACTTAGGTGGGCTTTAAGTAGATCAGAAGTTTGTCTCTGGAAAAAATGTTAAAACCGTAGAAGGTATATGGTTTAAACATAATATATTAACAATGAAAATAAAGCAATCGTCCCTTCACTCGTGAATTATATGATCCACTTTCTCTCTCCTACTCTTCCCCCGCCCTGTTCTCCCAGAAGCCGTGCAGTAGCTGCACTGATCACATGCGCTCATGCACACAGCAGTGCCAGTTACAGTCTGTGTGTCTGTGCTGTGGTGGCTGTACAGAACATCCAAAAAGTCAGATGTTCTTCCTTCAAAGGTGAGGGAATGATGTACAGGTGTGTGTGTGTGTGTGTGTGTGTGTGTGTGTGTGTGTGTGTGTGTGTGTGTGTGTGTGTGTGTGTGAGTGTGTGTGTGTGTAAATGTGTGTGTGTGTGTGTGTGTGTGTGTGTGTGTGTGTGTGTGTGTGTGTGTGTGTGTGTGTGAGATGGGGGTGCTGGTCTCATTGTGTGCTTTGCATCACTAAAGCTCTAATCCTAGAATCACCCCTGCTTGTAACTGAATCATTTATTCTACCACGGTGATCATTGTAACTTACTAGCTTTGTGCTCTAGATGGCAGTACAGACTTTCTTGCTCAGAACAGCACAGGCTTCGTGACAAACACAGGCCAGCTGGCCTTATATTCTTTTAAATAAAATGTATGATTCTTATTGTGGCTTTGGGAAGCATTCAAACGATCCAGGCAGAATCCAAACACGAGTCCTCCTTGAAGGTCTCCCTGCTCACAGCATCATTAAAACTGTCTGCATTCTCAAAACTTCACTGATGTATTAGTTGGAGCTTCTGCAGACAACCCTTCTGACTGATGTGTATCACCCACTGAGGAATCAGAGAGAAGTGTGGGTAATTGAGCCGTACAATAAGTGTCCTGATGAGGAGAGTTTGATGGTAGTGAAACAATATAAGAAACAGTATGTGTAAGATCACAGAGGTTTGTGGGTAATTGGACTTGATCATAAACAGCTTGAAAGGGACCAGAAGGGTTTGTGGGTAGACTGACAGTAGAGTAGACTGTAGCAGCTCTAGTGTCTGAGACAGAATGTCTTCTGGTGTCTTACACACTAGTTCGGTGATGTGATGCATATGGTGTGAACTGCTATGATGAGTTTACTAAATAAATAGATTCGGAAGGTTTATATTATGGAGACAAAGAAGACTCCACTAAAACCTATAAAATGGATACAAAGGGAATGCCTTTTGAAAAGAAAATTGAAATTCAGTAAATGCAAAAGAATGAAGATGGTCCCTCATCATTGCATATATGGTTACATAATGGTAAGTAAACTTGAACTTATTTTGGAAATACTAATTTAGCATATAAGTTCATCTTATAAGTATTGCAGTTGAAACCAGTATTATTTACAGTATTATACATTTAGTGGTCACTTTATTAGACACATAACCATGTTGATGGGGTTATCACCTCCATTTGACTGCACTCCAGGACATTTATTATTATTATTATTATTATTATTATTATTATTATTATTATTACATATATGGCATTTAGCAGACTTTCATATCCAGAGCAACTTACAAAAGTGCTTTGTCATTTACTCAGAGAATGAATGCTAGTACTGTACAGCAGGTTATTGTTACAGGTTATTATTATTATTATTATTATTATTATTATTATTATATTTATTTTAATTTGTGGGTGGTGGGGTAACTACAATCTGTGTAGCTCTTACTCTGGTACTAGGTCTATCTTGGTATAAAGGCTACAGTTCTATTAAGGATGATCAGTGGAAACTGGATGCACCTGATCTCAGTTTTGAGTGTCATGGCAAAGGCTGTGAATACTTATGTACATGTGATTTAAAAAAAAAAAAAATTTGCAAAAATTCCAAACTAAATTTTTTTCACTTTGTCCTTATGGGGTATTGTGTGTAGAATTATGAGGAAAAAATGAATTTAATTTTGGAATAATGCTGTAACATAACAAATTGTGGAAAAAGGCAAGTGTACTTTCTGGATGCATTGTATATTCTCTATGAAAACAGCTGGGTTGAGAATCAAGATTTAAATCCAGATTGGTCCTTGGGCAATTTTTCAGTACTGATGATAACAATTTGACCTCAGAATGCTTCAATAACCTCTGGTGCAATTAGAAACAACTGAGAAACAATTTGTCCTTCTTCTAAGCCAAACTACTAGCAGCATCATTCAGTGAATGGAGGTCTTTAATAATGATCAACATCAGCTGTCAGGCATTACAAGAAGTCAACCATTACCACTAAAATAATAATAATAAATCTTGCAGATGATTTATAAAAAACAAGCTACACAAATGACAACATGTATTTAAATACATGCGTAAAGAAGATGTTTGTGTGTACTAAATGTTTCTCATTTTTAAAGCTCAGTGGATCCAGGAAGATCAACTTAAACAGGGTTTTCTGGGTTTTATCAATTTTGCATGTGTTTTTACACACATAAAACTTTTAGAAACCAAGACCTCCAGACTAAGGATGCATGGTGCCATTTTAGTTAAATAAATGGCCTTATAACAAACACTTAAAAATACAATAAAGATTTACACACACACACACACACACACACACACACACACACACACACACACACACACACACACACACTCACACACACACATATTCACACACACACACACACACTCACACACACACACACACACACACACACACACATATTCACACACACACACACACACACACACACACACACACACACACACACACATTCACACACACACACACTCACACACACACACACACACACACACAGAAAAATACACTCTGTACATTGCTATCTGATAATAATATAACTTCTCTTGTTGTTTTGCAGGCATGACAGAGCTGATCCTTGTAGGTTCAATGCCAATCAGCACTAGACAGGTATCAGGCCTTGATCTAAACCACATGCCATCCAGTGGACAGGGACAGTACTGAGGACAAAGTCAAATGTGATGCTAATACTGTTGTATACCTACTCTCTCGCAGAATTTTGTTAATGTTTCTGAAGGACACTCAATCTATTAAGGAGACTAGATATGCTACAATATTTGTGCTATAACAATTCCACAGTAATGTTCAAAGTTTCAACATACTTTAGCTTGACTGTCTTGATTAACGCAGATAGAACCTTTATACAAATTGTTCTTCTGCAGAATGAGTGCATCTATCAGGAGATTGAAGATCAGGAGCTGAGTACTGCAGTAACGTCCACACTCACCACTGTCTACACCACAGTGGGGTCTTCACACACTGTAATCTACTCCAGTGTAGATGAACCGTCTGACTCCATCACATACTGCACTGTAAATGTGTCTCAGCAAAGCACAACCCACGCACTAAACTCCAATGAAGCTGAGGACTCTGTGATTTACTCCAAAATGACCTTCTAAGTGTAACCAAAAAACCCAGTCTGTCCACAGTCATCAACAGAGCAACACATAAGACTGAACAACGGCTCATTTAATCATCCATTTAAAGGCTGAAAACAGTGGACAACTCAGAAAAACTCTTCACTTAGAAACTGCATAGCTATCATAACAGTCTATGCACAGCTGATCTGGGGAGGTGCAAGCCACAGAGTAATTGTGAGCAGAAGACACTCAGAGTAATTGTGAGCAGAAGACACTCAGATTAAGTGTGGGGAGAAGAAGACACTCAGGGTAAGTGTGAGGAGGAGAAGAGTAAATGTGTGTAGGTATTCAGATCTCCTTACTCAACTTGTGGAGCTGGCAGTACTGCACTGTTTAAAACTCTCAAAGGAACTTTTGCCAGTGAGCTGATTCTGCACACAGGACTCTCAGTATTAATATGATAATATACATGTATCATGTATGTAAATGTTATTCTATTTGTTCTGTTTTGGTGGCAGTGGAATTTGCCTGATGAGTTCAGGAGGAAACAGTGCCATCTGGTGGAAATAATATGCTTTTCATATTAATATGCTTTCTGATATATTAAAGGTTTTCGTGTGTAAAAAACCTTTTACAAGTTAAAAGAAATTGTCCAAGTGGATCTAATAACAGGGTGCCTAAGACAGACTCTAACAAGAAATTATGTGAAATGTATGCCTACTGTATGTGTATGTGTGTGCATGCGCATATGTGTGTGTGTGTGTGTGTGTGTGTGTGTGTGTGTGTGTGTGTGTGTGTGTGTGTGTGTGGTGTGTGTGTGTGTGTGTGTGTGTGTGTGTGTGTGTGTGTGTGTGTGCTTGTGAAATAAAGAAAAATGACAAAGTGAGGGAAAATAGGAGAAGGTGACTGTATATTTTAAACTCTGTATAACACAAAACACTTCCCTCAGTCCTTAGTTATTCCAAAATCACAGACAGACACACCCAGTTCAGCACAAATGGCAGCCACACCCTACTCCTGCTGAACTGACCAGAGTATGTTTACAAGGGAGTCTATTGTAACAGGTACCACCTTAGGCCTTTTGAAAAGCAACATCACTGGTGTCAATAAACTACAGGTTTATTAATGCAATTTAACAACCATAAATGTACATACATACATATACACACACTCACACATTGTTCTGCATCGGACTAGTGCTGAAGTCAAACCTCACACAAATAAACTATGCACTCCTGTTGCAGTCTTGCACATTATCCTACTTGCTGTACTAAACCAGCACTGTACTCTGAACTGTTCTGGCTGCTACCGGTGACTGCTATGTTCAGGGTAGTATGTCACTGATTCCTATGCACAACTGGCTTTACATATGCCCAGTACTGTGTACTGGACTAAATAATTGCATTGTCTACTCATTTTGTATTTGTCCTGTCCTGTATTTATTATTGTTTATTTAATGACATTTTTGCACTATATTGTACTGTTTGCACTTGTGTAGCATGTTGTCTGTTGCACTGTTGTTTTGTGTTGCACCATGGTCCTGGAGGAACATTGTCTCGTTTTTGTTGTGTACTTGTATATAGCTGAAATGACAATAAAACCTCTTTGAACTTTGAACTTTGAACTTGAATAAAGTAAAATACAATGAGCGGAAAATCTGGTTCTGCATTACAAGCACAAAGGGCTTCACTGACATTTAACGTGGTCACCATCACATATGTGCATAAATCACTTCGTCAATACAATTCATGATATTTTAGTTTATTTCCACACCACGCCTAATAAATCCCTGCCATAAAATTCATTGCACTCACACCATTCAGATGTGGAGTAACTGAGCAAAAACACACAAGTAAAACCTCATTTTACTGTGTGATTATTTTTCCTCAGAAACACATGATAAGTTATTAGGCTATACAGTCTATGCTGACAAACCTGTTGCACTCAGAGATTAAGTGGGTAGACATACTCTACTGCAGCTGTACTCGTACTGCAGCTGCAGTGATGCTCACTGAACTCTAGATGGCAGTACTGGTATGCTGTACTGTAGCATGGACCTTTGACTAAGTGGGAATATCTTAACCTCCTCCCCTTCCTCTAGGGGGTACAGTCCCTGCTTCTCATAGGTGTGTGAGTGATTTGATTGTAACATGCTGGTTTCTGTCTGTAAAGAGTCCTTGTGTTGAGAAAGGTACTATATAAATGTGTCAGATAAGTGAAAGTTTGAAGTTTGGATACATTAAACTCTACTGGGTAAAATTGCTACAGGGGAATGGGGACCAGACAGAGGGCCCAATTTAGCAATGCCAGTTTGCATAAAACGTTTTTACCACTAAATGGCACAGTGGTGCAGCAGAGTGTACAACTGTGGAAACAGCTACCAATAACTGTACAGCTCTTTGTTTGTGACAATGTGCCAAACAAAACATGAAATGTTCTTAACCTAAATGGAAACAAACAAATACATAAGATTAGTTCATCATTATCACAGACTATTTAGGACAGACAGCATCTGAGACCTTAGTCTTTGTCATAGCAACACAGACACATACAATACAGTTGCTGCTTTGGTCTGATGTACAGTAAAACAAAAAGTATAAAGTAAAGGAAAGCACAACAGTATATATATGAAATAATGACACACACAGGAAAAGGTGCAGGGAGGCTTAGAAATGTGAGTCTGAGAAAAAAAAAAGGAAGTGGCAGGAGCTCACTGTGGGTTTTTTGTTTTTCTGAACATGCATACTGTTTATAAAACACCTGGACAAAACATGTCCAAGACTTCCTTCACATCATTGTTTAACATCAGTGTGTTCACCACTGTGTGTGAGGTCACATTAGGACTTAGGTGATGGCTCTCCAGATATATACTACACCTGATCTTGGACTACGTCACACTCTCAGTGAACTCAGTTCAGTCACACTCTGAAAGAAAGATAGAAAGAGAGAAAAGAGAAAGAAATGAGAAATCCAAAGACAGAGAAAAGAGCTCTGAAAAAATGAGAGAGAATAGAGGCGGTGATTGGTTACACACACCACTTTAAGCAGTGATGAGAACTGAAGGGGGACGTGTCAGACTATGAGACAGTTCTCACAGAACTCTCACCACCCAGTTCAACATGTGGACACTTATACTCGTCTTGTCCAGT
The DNA here is from genome assembly GCF_041902795.1 of Electrophorus electricus. Lineage (NCBI taxonomy): Eukaryota > Metazoa > Chordata > Actinopteri > Gymnotiformes > Gymnotidae > Electrophorus > Electrophorus electricus. The sequence continues at coordinate 2,714,683 of NC_137514.1, read as the reverse complement.
CTATTCCCAGGTGAGTTCCAGTTACTGCTCACTATCATCAGACAGGTTCAGCACATTATTAGTTTACCTGCCACACAGAGAGGGACTTGGTAGTGAAGTGAATAGTCATAACATTGGATCTTCTGAATGTATTGTACATTACTAACACAATGTTTTATTTTACAGCTGGAACTGCTGCTGTAACTACAGTAACTGGATACAAGGGCCGTTCAGTTCAGATCAGATGCCCCTATAAGTCTGGATATGAAACCCACATGAAGTACCTCTGCAGAGGAGAGTGTTATACTTTCCAGACTAAAGACATCCCTGTTGATTCTAAAACTGCTAAAGATGAGAGATTCTCTCTGAATGATGACACAGCAGCCAGAGTCTTCACTGTTACCATCACTGATCTGAGATCTGAGGATGGAGGAAAATACTGGTGTGCAACACAGCAGAAAGTGCATGATCACTACACAGAGATTCTGTTAGTGGTTAAAGTGGGTAAGTGATGAGCAGATAAGGACAATTATGATGATGATGATGATGATGATGATGATGATGATGATGATGATGCTGATGATGATTAACTGAGGCAATTATGTGAAGTTGGGATTTATAATACATAAAAAAAGCAAGATTTTTGTGTGTACTGAATATGAGAAATATTTGAAATTTAGAAGTCTGTTTCTGTCTTTCAGACACACCTATGAATGTTATTGTCTCACACTCCACCTACACCCCTCCAACACCTGATCCCAGCACATCGGTGTATACTGAGTCCACATGGTCAACTGGAGGTAGGCAGAGGTAGAAGGTAGACATCTATCTATTTACATGCCTAACAAGGGGTTTTTACATCTCCTTTGCTATGTTTTGATCATAAGGTTTATAATGTCCCACTGTTCTTTTTACAGCTCACACAGTAAATGATGTAAACCTCCAAACCAACAGTCCCTCACTCCATGGTATGTACCATTGTCAGGATGAACAGGCAGCAGTTGAGTCGAGTGTAGTTTTAGTAAAACAAAAGATTTACTGATAAAAGTTCACAGACTAGGAGGACATTACAGAAAACAAAGTGATAAACAGGCAATGATGAAACCTATTACAGATGTCCATGTTAATTCTCAATCTGGAAAAGCAAAGAGCGTCTAAGATCCAGCAGTTAATGTACTGGACTAGTGAGCAGAAGGTTGCTGTTTCAAGCCCCAACATTGCTAGGTTACCACTGTTGGACACCTGAGCAAGGCCACTCTCATTTGCACATGTAGTTGTTCACTATAAGCTTTTCTTTTTTTGAATGAACGCTAACGTTAAATGCTGTAGAAAATTCTCTCTGAATGATGTAACAGAAGGCTGAGTCTTCAATATTACCATCACTGATCTGAGATCAGAGGATGGAGGAATATACTGGTGAGTGACGGTGTAAACACTGCTTGACCAATACACAGAGTGTGATTAAAAGTGGTCAATGTAAGATAGGGGACAATAAATTAATTCTTACTATTAGAATATATACATATTCTTAAACACTGATACTATCCTGCTAAATAGTACCTCAACAGGAATATAGAAATATAATCAAATAATCACTGTGAATATGAATAGCTTCACATGGACCAAGTAGGCAAGTAGTTTAATGGTTCATATATGTTGGGCTGCTTTTATACACTTTGAGTTTGGCAGTTCTTTAACATGAGAGAGAGACAGAAATAATGAGAGAGAAAACAAGCACAGCACCACCATAGAACAGAGAGAGACACAGGAAGTGTTGCCATGGTTACATATGAGTTTGAACCATGCGACTCACCACTGTGGGTTAGAGTGTGAAGAGCTTCTGTTTTCTATAACTGTCATGTCTCCTGTCCAGCTGAGATGTTTGTCCTTAGCATTTTACAGTAGCATTCACTTCTTTAAAATGAACCCTCTGTAATAATGGCTTTCTACCTGCAGTTCTCTGTGATTCATACAGGATCATTAGCTAAATGTAATCATTGTTTTCCACTGACAAACAATTTTTTTCCTGAGCATGGTTGTGAACTCCTGTCCACTGTCTCTAAGTAAGATTTAAGTAACACTGGATTTTTGAGAAACTTAATGTTTCAGCTGTAATGTCATCTTTTAATACTTCCAGCTGCATCTATATAAAATAATTAACATTAAATTCCAAGATGAATGGAATGTATCTACTTGCATATTTCCTGAAACCGTTAGAGTGTAATCTCACTGGTGTAGATTCCTTTGAGCTGTTCCTGAGCCATTTCAGTGGATAGCAAACTACACTCTATTACCTAGGAAGGATATGCTTATGTGAATCATATACAAAACTCACCACAAACGTACAGAAACAGAATTAATTATGGTAAAGAATAAAACCTAAAAACCTCTCTTTCGGTTTAGATGGCAGGCAGGGCCCTGAACGACGTCACTACAGGGACGTGACACACCCGGCCTGGCTCAAACCACATTATCTCACTCTACCATATCACACATCCCTGTCACCTCGCCCTCACACACTCATTCCTACACACTTTACACACACAGTATAACAGCACAGCATACATGTACATCACTACCTCTGTAGCATCTGCATGTCTACAACTATAACCCCAGGTTTACTGCTAGAGGAACCCCCCCCAAAAAAACGGTTTATATTATCAGCAACCGAGCTGGTCCAAAACCCGATAAAGCCCATACAGCGAGTGATCCAGTGACACATACTCAAGGTCATAAATGTATCTATAAAGGCCTGTACCCACAATGTATGTGAAAGGCTTCCAGACCATGTGTACCTGCTATTTTGTGTCGTGCAATTAGAGAAGATTCTGACTTGCTATGACCACAAAACTTGACATGTAGTTACACTGAATCAGATCAGTTCTATTTTCTCTAATGACAAAATAGCAGAAATAGCAATATTGCAAGCACATATGATTTCATGTAAATTATATATATTATATGTGGCCCCTGCTGTTCTACCACAGACTGAGATCTGTGCTCTCCTCTCTAATGCTTTACTGGATCCTTCATTACCTTATTTGTGGTTTTGTTCATAATAACAATCATTCTTCTGATGTGTGTAATAATGCTGGGAAAGCTAAAGAAAAAGAAGAAGACATCAAACGGTAGGAAACACACACACACACAGAGAGAGAGAGAGAGAGAGAGAGAGAGAGAGAGAGAGAGAGAGAGAGAGAAATAGTTTTAGATGCATGTTTCTGTAGTAGGAGGCTTAAGGCCATTCTATTAATGCCAGTCTATTTTCACTGCCCTCAAAAACAGAAATAAGAGTTTTTTCATATGAGTTAAGCCATAAGAAGATGAACAGAGTTAGTAAGCCCAGATACAGTGGCAGGGACCTACATAGACAGACACACACAATCTCTAACACACATCTAATCTAGGAGTTGGAGGCAGTAAACATAAAGCTGAACTCAGAATCTTCATTCTTCTCATCTTCACACTGCATGTGATCTCAGGTATGAAAATCAATCTTTAATCATTATTATCAGCAGGGTCAAATATAGTCTTTGTTTAGATGTCAATAAAATGTACCAGTGTGGAGCTGATGTATACTCGTAGTCACATTTGTTCTAAAATGAAGCACACATTTAAATTATAACCAGCATATTACTAAATAAAACCCAAATGGGAAGATCCTCTAACCTTTCACCTTATTAGAAATATGATATTGGCATGTTGCCAAACAGCTGTAATTTACTACAGGACAACAAAAACGAGTAAGTGCTGAATCCAGCAGCAGCTGGAGCTCACTTCCTCTTGATAGCTATGAGTAACATCTACAGGAAAGAGCAATCCTTGTGTTAGCAACAACAGACGCATGGGTGACACTACAGCAGTACAGTTTCTGAAGATGAAGCAATAGAACAGTGACAGAATTAATTTTAAATATGGGTAACCACAAAGACCTCATAGAAATAAAAATATATATATATATTTTTTTCCAATTTTACTTGGAAGTCTCTGAGCCACTGGAGTTTCTGAGCCACAGAAGTCCTGAGTGTCCTTATGACAGTGTGACTGTAAGGGTTGGCACCAGGCACACTACTAATCAGGCTTGATGCCCAACAGCTGGGGTAGATCTATATAAGCCCAGTGACACAGTCACTCAGTGTTGGGTCTTTGCTAAAGTTTTGATCCAAGCTCCTAGCTGGTAACTCTGGGTATGGAGGTCTGTGAGCCCTTGTGCTACACCTCTCTTCTGCGCTGTGAGGTTGTCTGTGTTTTTACACGTCCCCTCCCTTTTCCAGTTTTCCCCTCTCGAGTCTGGTTCTCTCCCAAGGCTCGCCTTAGCCACTAATGTCCCTCCCTGTTTTCTGTTTTTGTTTGGGAAGTTTCAGAGTTTGGTTTTCCTCAGTGCATCGGGGCTGCCATTCTTCCCATAGCAGCCTTTGTTTTCCCTTTTTCCACGCTCAGCATGGTGTTTAGTGTTTCCTCCTGTTTTGTCATCCTCCATTCCTGTGAAGTGCGATATATACGCGCAGGTTGTTTTAGTCTAGCGGGAGCAGAGTGTCAGGGTCATCACCTCTCTGTCCTGGGTTTGAGCCCCATTACAGTGACATTGTAATCATCCCATTTAAGATCACACCCCTCAAACACGTTACAGTATTGATGATCAGTGGTACAATTGTGTTATATCTGATAACATCTCCCAGGGAATTTCATACCGTGACATACAGAAGGTGCAGAACAAATCAAACCAAGACTAAAACACAGCTGAGAAAAAGGGAAGGATGAATTGAAACAAAATTAACAACTTCAATATGAAGCCATTGCTTACATGGATGTTTGTCATGTCTTTCAGATACAGGAGAGTCCAAGGATGTGGAGTCTATATCATTGACTGCATGTGGAGGAGGAAGAGTCACCATCAAGTGCAGATATGAGGATGAATACAAAACCAAACTGAAATCTTTCTGTAAGAATGTAACAGATCAGTCATGTTTAGATCAAATAACAACAAATCCAAACAGTACATGGACTCATAAAGACAGATTCTCAATTCGTGATAACAGAAGTGTAGGATTCTTCAGTGTGTTTATCAGAGAGCTGTCTGTAAATGACACTGGAACATACCAGTGTGCTGTTAATGTATCTGATCAACTGCACACCTACACTGAAGTGAAGCTCAATGTAACAGCAGGTTAGTAGCATGTAACATACAATTTTGCCAAAATCACTTCATCAATCAAAACTTTCAGAAATAATAACAATTTTGCCAAACTGTACTTTTGTAAATCACCCTCGATAAGGGCATCTGCTAAATGCTGAAAATATAAATGTATACAGGTTAAGATAAACTTGATACTTTCATACGTTTGTAGCTGTAAGGGAAGTGAGGCTGATGCAGATCTGATCTCTGAAGCGTTCCTAAAGTGGCATATTTCCCTTTTATTAACATAGTAAATCCTAGAACAAAAGAAACATTAAGAACTATTAATAAATGCAAACATTTTGACCTGAATGTGTATGATTGACAGGCTCATGCTGTGGTAAGACCATCAATGCCTATGTAGGAGAAACTGTGAACATCAGCTGCCATTACCCAGAATCCCACAGGAGTGAACCCAAGCTTTTCTGCAAGAGAGTGGACACTGGTGGCTGTAATTATATAGGATCGGTCAACAAAACAGGAAAAAAAGAAAGTAAAAAAAACATCTCACTGTATTATGACAGAGAAAAGCAAAACCTGACTGTTACTATCAGATATGTCACGGTTCAGGACTCTGGTGAATACTGGTGTGGAACTACATCAAACTGGACAACTGATCGTGGATTCAAGATTTATAGTATACAGATCTACCTGAGAGTTATAGGTGAGTAAATAACAAGAACTGTGTAATACTTTATTGTTTTGACAATGCAGAGGCAACATCTATACATCATTCTAAATTACTTAATTAAAAAACTATTTTAGCAAATCCTAGAGAGTCCAGAATCAGTTGATGCTGTTTAGATGACAGGAACTAAACAAATGTTTTTATCCTTGGGTAGTAAAGGCTGTAAAGTAGTCTAGTGCCTGTAGGTAGCCAAGGCTGTAGTCTAGTGTCTGTAGGTTACCTGGAGACTGCAAAATAGTCTAGTGTCTATAGGTAGACAAGGCTGTAAATTTGACTAGTGTCTGTTTGTAGCCAAGTGTCATTTGTGTGTTTTATTTGTTCCCTGCCCTCCCAACCCATATGACTGATCAACAATATTATAACTGTCTAAATGAGTTGAGTCTGAATTAGCTGTTGAACATTGTTACACTTCCCATCTAATTTACAGCACTAAATTTGTTTTCAAATTTACAACCATTAGCACCAAAATGCAGTTTAAAAGCATCCACATCCACACTATCTGAAGCAACTGTGGATTTCTTTGCCATGTATGAAATTAAAGCATGCCACAGATACACTGGACATGTGTCACTGTCAACAGTCTATATCAATAACATTATAATAATCTGTCACTCCTGTGTTTATTTTTCTATTTAACCAGAGAGTCCAGTTTCAGCCTCATCACCACATTCATCATCACACATCAGTCCACAGTTCACCAAACCAACTACATCCTCAGGAGCTTCCCCTCCTGATACAGGTGCTGACACACAGTGGACTGTACAGCATGGAGTGAAACTACTCACACACTGTCAGCTTCATCAGACACTTCTGAATGATCAGGATAAAGGTTAACTTTGATTGGTTCAGTAATTATGAGTCTGTGTCCTCTCCAGGATTTCCATATTCCACTGTGATCAGTGTTGCTTGTGTGAGTCTGGTGCTGCTTCTTATGGGAACCTCATTCCTCATAGTGACTCTCAGAAAGAGAAGCAGGAAGGGGCAGGGTATTACCACACACGCGCACACACACACACACACCCTTCAAAAATGATCACATAAAACAATACTTATCAATCAACATTGTCATGAGGATAACACATTCAGATCTTTATGTGCAGATGTGAGTGCAGCATGTATCTGTGCCGTAAGCATTGTAGATTAAACAAATGCATTAGTCATGAACAGAACTGATTAGACCCCAGACCTGCCTGCTGCTGCCCTCTGCTGGCTAGAAATGTACATGAATGAGCACTGTTAGAATATGGACTAAAGACAATAAATTAATGCCTAAGTATTCTACTGTTTATTTGCATTTGAAGAGTACCTACTCAGATTAATGTGAATATCTGTGAGTATTTAACTGTTAAATGTGAACAATACCATGTATCCGTTTAGTATGTGATCACAATTTATTCATTTGTGATTAATGTCAAGAATCAGCATCATCCAAGTGTCAGTCCCTCCAAGACTCCTCACACGACCACTGGGTGAGTCATGAGTTTATCACACATCTATGGGGTGAGTCATGAGTGTATTACACATCCATAAGGTAAGTCATGATTGTAGGTCATTAGCAGGCCACTACTGGAACAGGTGCACTACATCTGTAATAGAATTATAATACTCTACACATGTAGTAAAATTATAATACACTTGGCATGCAGCCCTCTGGAACCACCATAATGTTTACACCTGCTACTCCTGACACCACCCAATGTTCAAACTGGGCAGTCCAGGGAAACTATAGACAAATATTCCATTAATATGACCCCAAAATACATTTTTATACCTCACTTGAATGCAAAGAGTTGTAGACAAACAAAAAAAAAACATTCAATCTCATTCATAGACACTGCTGTTAAGGTCACAACATTTTTTTTCTCTTTACTCAGGTTCCACTTTCTGACTGTGACAGTGAGATCAAAGACACCAGAAGCCATTTTGTCTCAGACACTGGAGCTCCTACAGTCTACTCTACTGTCAATCTACCCACAAACCCCTCTGATCCCTCCCTAGCTGTTTATGCCCAAACCCAGTTACCCACAAACCCCTGTGATTTTACACACACTGTTTCGGCTAATGCTATAATTCTCTCTGAGAATTCCTCAGTGTGTGACACACAACAGTCAGCAAGGACGTCTGATGAAGCTCTAATTTATACAACAGTGAAGTTTTATAAGAATGCAAACAGTTCTAATGATGCTGTTACCAAGGAGACCTTCAAGAAGGAGGAGGACACTTGTGTCTATGCTTCTGTCAAACATGTCACTTGATCAGGCTAGTTTAGCAGTTTATGCTTTTATTTACATCCATTTTACCAAACATAGATTGTATAACTTTCCCTTTCTCTCAAAGGATCTTCCACTTGTATATGTTCATTTGCACAGGTGTTTTGTTTTCTCATGTTCAGGCTGGTGGGTGAAAGACCAAAGGTTGCCATAGCTTACTTCAAAATGTAAAAATTGACAGATAAAAATGGTGGTGTTCCTTAAATAGAGGGATTTTACATGCTGTAATGGAACAGAAGGCAAACCTTTGTTTTATTGTGTTCTAACAAAACCTCTTTTGTTTTCTTGTGTTCATTCTATGAATAAATGTCAAAGCACTTGTGTAAGTTGCTCTAGATGCCAAAAGCCGTAAATGTAAAATTTACATGTTCAGATTACTTGAGAGTATTTTACTACAACTTTGCTTATACTGAAACCTCTCAACATCTCTTTACTGAAAGGTTTGAATCTCTCTCTCTCTCTCTCTCTCTCTCTCTCTCTCTCTCTCTCTCTCTCTCAATAAAATTTGGACTTTTTTTTTTTTTTGCTGGTTCATTACGTTAAAATACAGACAAAGCATAGAGATAAATGGAGACAGAGAAATGCAGTAAGCTCCAGGAGCTCTGACATGTGTATGAAGTGACTTGGTGTGGTGATGTAACGTGTGTCGGTCCGCGTGCCGCAGGGCGTGAGACTTCCTCGACAGGGACGAACATTTAATAACATAAACGACAGCGGCACTCACGTATTACAAACGATAGACATGAACAAGAAACAATTGACATTAAACAAAAACATAAATATGTTACATTCAGACATTAAATCTACAATGACCAACCACCACAGGACGCCTACTCCCTTGGCCAAGAACGGACTTCCTAGCAGGAGGTGTGTGGACACCCCCTGCACTGCCGCCTGGATCCCAGGATATTGGGGAGAGGACCATGATCGCTGTCCGTGTCTTCTCCGGAGGTAGAGTGGAACACCCCCAGGAATTTCTTGGGGGGAGGGGCTAAGGCTGTGGAGCCTGGGCCAAGGAGGATCGAGGGGCACCACGACGACCAGAAAGAGGGCGGTCGCGTGGAGCCAGCGGGACCTCCTAAGCCCCTTAGGGGGAGGGGTCATTCACCTATGTGGTGCTTGTGCTAGGTGGTATTAATGATGGTTAGATAAACCCTGTTGATCTCCTCAGCTGTTCCCACATGGTAGAGACTTGCAGCCAGAAACAGTGCAGTTCTAAGAACAGACTATGTGACAGTCAATCTTGATGAATGGCCAGTTGAGTCTATAGGCTGAGCTCAGTGATGTCGTGATGACATCTCTCCAGCTCCATATGCAAAATGTCTGTAAAAGAAAGTCACATTTAATTGTTATATATCTTATTATATGTGTATATTTCATATTATAGTGATTTAGTGTCTTTAATAGTGCAATAGTATTTTAGTGTAATGTGGCTTAAACCCAGGACACATAGGTGATGACCCCCACACTGTGCTGGGTGAGCTACCACACTTTAATGACGGTGAGCCCATGTGAAAACAGTTAGATCTTAGAACAGGTTAAACAAGAGAAATAATCAAATCCCAGCCATTTTGTTGCGATGCAAACAAGCTCCCGCTAGACTATGGCAGCCATAAAATAACCTGCCCGTATATCGCACTTCAAAGGAATGGAAGACAACAAAATGGGAGGAAAAACTAAACACCATACTGAGTGCAAAAAAAAAGGATGCCGCGGGAAGAATGGCAGCCCTGATGCACTGGGGAAAACCAAACTCTGAAACTTCCCAAACAAAACCAGAAAACAAGGAGGAACTTTATTGGCTAAGGGGAGCCTTGGGAGAGAACCAGACTCGAGAGGGGAAAACTGGAGAAGGGAGGGGACGTGTAAAAACACAGACCCCTTCGCAGAGCAGAAAAGGGATGTAGCACAAGGGCTCACAGACCTCAATACCCAGAGTTACCAGCTAGGCGCTTGGCTCACAACTTTAGCAAAGACCCAACACAGAGTGATTGCAATACTGGGCTTATAAAGATCTAGCCCATCTGTTGGGCATCAAGCCTGATTAGGCGTGTGTCTGACTTGAGGCCTCCATCTGATGGCCGGAGGGGGCCTCAGCCTGGTTACAACCCTTACACATAGTGTCTTTAATAGCGTACAAAATTCTTAATAGTGTCTTTAATGTTTTACTATTAGTCTTTAATAGTGTGTTAGTGGGTAGACAAGCCCTCACACCCCTTCCACACAATCAAATAGCAAATATAAGTGCACACGCACGCACGCGCACACACGCACACACACGGACGCACACACACACAGACAGACAGAGAGAACTCCATTGAATGTTTTGCTGTCCCAGCAGAGTCAATTCCACCAAGTGCAATGGAGGCCAATACTGAAGTGGTAAGTCCCTCATTCATAGTGTTACATTTCCTTTTTCTCTGTACTGTGATGGACAGACTTTAATGAGAACTAAAGACAAATACACTGATGCTAATGAGTGGTAGAAATCTGTACATCACAGTTAAACTTGGTTTCAAACCAGGGTGCCACACTGATTTTAAAGCAGTTCACTTCTCCACTGGGACGGACACCTGTAGGTTCTTCTACTTGGAAAAATAAAGTCAGGAAGTTGCACACCATGGGTACAAAACACCAAATCAACAGCCAGTGAAAAGAAAATGACAAACATAAGTAACAGAAAAATGTTTTTAAATCTATTTAAAAATTTTAAAACAATGAAAGTTTGAGTTTTGTGCACATTAAATTTGGGCTAGGACTTTAAAGTAATGCTCATGAAGATTAATATATTTTGTAATACAGTAGCCGATAACCTGAATTCTCATTTCAGCAGTATTCACACCTGCTGTCTGAATGAGACCCATGTGACAGAAGATTGTGGCATCACATACATTACAGTAGAACTTCAGTGGTGCCTTCTACTGTAATGTAGAAAACAGCAGAAGAAAAACAGAAGAAAATGACAGAAGAAATAAGTGACATGAAGAAAACTAACCTGAAGAAAATACAGTAAAGTGAACAGTGATGTGAAGAAAACTGACCTGAATAAAAAACAGTAAAGTGAACAGTGATGTGAAGAAAACTGACCTGAAGAAAATACAGTGCAGCCTGAAATCACCAGTCACATACAGACAATACAGTTCAGAATGTTTGAGCAGGGACAGATCAACAGACTATGCACACAACGGAATATCAGAAATGATCTCTAATTTTTTAGTCAGGATATTATAGATTCTAACTTGAAGTGCATAACTATTAAAGATTATCCTTACTCTGAGGGAACTTTGAGACCCAGAAGCAGAGCAGAGAAGTGACCACTTTTGGTTTCTGTATGACACAGGTGGCTGGCCATCCAGCAGGAAGGACACGCCCACTTCAGCTCAGGATCACAGCACACAGCTGCTCCGCTCCCAATCGCCTTCATATTAGTCATACTCACCTGTTTCACATTCCGAACCCTCGATGTTTAAACCCACAGGTCCCGGAAGGCACCGCTGCACATTAATGGTCCTATGACTGAAGTATACGACGGAGCTTCACGTTGCCTCATAGGTTATATTCTTGTTTTTGTTCTACACTACGTGTATACGCTATGGACAATAAAGAGCACTTCCTAGCAGCCTCGTCTCTCGCTCCATCTGTGTTGCCACCGTCACACTGTAGAAATGAATAAGCCAATACAAAGTAAGTGAGCAGCTCACCACTTACTGTGAACATATTGAAATTATTAATATAAACATTTTGTTACTAATTAAAAAAATTGTGCGACACTGATAAAAACTGCTTTATTTGTGGCACTGTTGGTATGGCAGCAGGGTAGGTGACACACAAGATCATGTTGTTGTATAAAGAACTATGTTGTGACTGTATGTACTTCTTTGGCTGTAGTGACTGTGTAAATGTATCAGACACAAGGTAGTAGTTAAGAGCAACTATGCTGTATATTCTTAATACAAGAGATAATTAAATATGTTAAGTTAAAGAGGTTAAAACCATGAAAATGTTTCTTTATGCCATTCTCCTTGCCAACTGAGCTTTACACAAGAAACAACCCTTCATGAAGGGTGTGAAGGTGTCCAAGGACTTGTGCCTTTGTCCACCATGTCATTTGGGAGGCGAGAGAGGTAGGAGAGAGACAAGCTTTAGATGCCATTCTATTTCTCAACGCCCTCAAAAAAAGAAATAAAAGAGGCGCTGGGGATGAGAGCTGGAAGGACAAGTCACCAGTGTGCTGCCCTGTCTGTTAGCTGCAGCACTGTCAGTGGTACGGGGGCAGAGAAACAGCAGCATGTTTGTGTGGATTCTGCCTGGATCATTTGAATGCTTCCAGGAACCACGATACATTCAATCAACCAATCAATTATTTACAAGAAGATAAGGCCAGCCAGCCTGTGTTTGTCACTGAGCCTGTGCTTTTCTGAGCAAGAAAGTCTGTACTGCCATTTAGAGCACAACGCGAGTAAGTTTCAATGATCACCGTGGTAGAAATACATGATTTATTAGAAGCAGAGGTGATTCTAGGATTAAAGATTTAGGGGTGCAAAGCACTCAATGAGACCAGCACCCCCATCTTACACACACACACACACACACACACACACACACACACACACACACACACACACACCTGTACATCATTCCCTCACCTGTGAAGGAAGAACATCTGACTTTTTGGCTGTTCTGTACAGCCACCACACCACAGACACACAGACTGTAACTGGTACTGCTGTGTGCATGAGCGTATGTGATCAGTGCAGCTACTGCACGGCTTCTGGGAGAACAGGGTGGGGGAAGAGTAGGAGAGAGAAAGTGGATCGTATAATTCATGATTGAAGGGACGATTGCTTTATTTTCATTGTTAATATATTATGTTTAAACCATATGCCTTCTACGGTTTTAACATTTTTTCAGAGACAAACTTCTGATCTACTTAAAGCCCACCTAAACAGAGCATGACTGTTAAATAAAGAAGACTGTAAATTTCCTCCTGAGAAACTAGTATATCACTACAAACATCTGAGCACATAAAACTGTGAGAATGACTGAGAATATCACATAAAGCTGATGTCTGAGCTCCCAATCTATAATTGTATGCAGTGTCCACTTGAGGTCTTTTCTTTGGAATAACTGCAGCTGAGGTTTATGGCTCTTCTTACATGCCAGACTTTGTAATGGACTTTCCACAGCATGAAGGTCAATTATGAACAATCTGATAAATATTCTAATCAAATAACAATTATTAATAATCACTGCATATCCTGGCACTTAATATGCCAATAAAAGGGACCTACATGAGATATTTTACTATTCTAATATTAACGTGTCTTATAAAATATGTGTTAAAGAGTGTGAGATGGATAAATGAGTGACTCATGTCTCTATATGATGATAGAGTCCTGATTTGCTACATATCTGATGGTCACTGTGAAGATTTGCTTTGTTCTGGTGAGTACTGGTGAGCTGAATCAGACAGATAATCTGATCATGGATATTTGATTTAACTAAAATGTGTGCAAGGTTTACAGCTTTGTTTGTGTTTGAGCCAGTGTTTTATCTTTGTAGCTGAAGTCATTCAGTATCTAGATCTCAATTCTGATGGCCATATTTGATGTAAATAATGGAAATAATGCATTACAATGTAAATAATGTGCTTAGAATGTTGTACCGTATTGGCAGCAGCAGTGGGCGGGACTAAACCCTCAGTGGCTCTATTGGCTCTATTGGGTTTCTGTATAAAAGAGATAAGTATTAAAAGTAAGGGAACAGCTCACAGTCACTGCATCCAAAGAAGTAGATGCAGTTACAATACATAATACAGTTACAATGTTTGTTCAAGTTTCCAGGGCAGTAGACTAAAAGGCTTTAGCACATACTGAAATAATGATGTACACAGGAAGTGGTTAAGAACTTTTTACTTTATGTGTTATTAATACAAGGTATGAGATCCAAAGCTATAGTGAAGCTACTTCCTCTATATCACAATAACTGCGTTTTAAACAGTAGGGCCTGTACATTGAAATGTAAGAGACAGTTTCTGTATGTTATTAGCAGAATAAACTAGCTAATCTAGTTGTCTGATATAGTCATGTGGCAGGCAGTTTTGAGTTCCAGGCTTACAGAGCTAGTAGCAATCATGTGTGTTCATAATAAATACTGGCTTGGGATACAGTGGACCATATTTAAATAGAATATCTAATTGGTTAAACACATTCAACAGTTATTTAGGAACTGCAGATGCTGCTAAGCTGACTCTTTTATCCAAAGCAACTTACAATTATGTTTGAGTACAACTTGAGAGTTAAGGGCCATGTTCAGCGGTCCAGCAATGGCAGAGCTTGAACCAGCACCCTTCCAATTACACTGCAAGTACCTTAATCATCAAGCTACCACTGCCCAAGGTATAGTGATCACTACATAGTTATTCTACTAGTGGTTCAAAGAGGTGGGTGCTGAATAGCTGACACTAATGGAGAGAAGGAGGATTAGGGGCAGGTCTCTCACCCAGCAGCAGGGGGCACAGTGCCAGGCATTGTCTACAGGGCTGAAACTACTGTTTGGACAGCATCCCCTAACAGCCTATGATCACTTAGACTTAGCATCATATAAACAAATAAGATACTAGATTAATGTAAACATGGTGGTGTGGAACAAACCATCATTTCTTGGTTATTGGTTAAAATGGTTAAAATGGGAGATGAGGCCAATGAAATTCCAATTCTTCTTCCTCCTCTGCTTATCTATAATATAAATGTATTTTAGCATTCTAGAAATACACAAATATAAGCAAATAATCACTGTCACACCTAGTACCACAGAAAAGGCTTGAACACAAGACTCAGATACATAAATGAAGTCAAGCCCAGACTGTCTCTACTGTCTTGGTAAAGTAGAGAAGGGTAGAGTGCAGGGTGTATGGGATGGAGAACTCATCCTGGTCTACATCTCTTCATGACAGTAAGAATTTTACTACAACTTTGCTTATACTCATAAACCTCTCAACACCTATTTGCTGAAAGGTTTAAAGTTTAATGATTAAATATTGATTTTCATGTCTGAGATCAGATGCAGTGTGAAGATGAGAAGAATCTTCATTCTGAGTTCAGCTTTATGTCTACTGACTCCAACTCCTACATAAGATGTGTGTTAGAGATTGTGTGTGTCTGTCTATGTAGGTCCCTGCCCCTGTATCTGGGCTTACTAAATCTGTCCATCTTCTTATGGCTTAACTCATATGAAAAAAAACCCTCATATCTATTTTTGCGGGCAGTGAAAAATAGAATGGTATTAATAGAATGGCCTTTGAGGTCAAATTGTTATCATCAGTACTGAAAAATTGCCCAAGGACCAATCTGGATTTAAATCTTGATTCTCAACCCAGCTGTTTTCATAGAGAATATACAGTGCATCCAGAAAGTATTCACAGCACTTGCCTTTTGCCAGATTTTGTTGTTACAGCATTATTCCAAAATGGATTAAATTCATTTTTCCCTCATAATTCTACACACAATACCCCATAATGACAAAGTGAAAAAAAGTTAGTTTGGAATTTTTGCAAATTTATTTTTAAAAAAAAATCACATGTACATAAGTATTCACAGCCTTTGCCATGACACTCAAAACTGAGATCAGGTGCATCCAGTTTCCACTGATCATCCTTAATAGAACTGTAGCCTTTATACCAAGATAGACCTAGTACCAGAGTAAGAGCTACACAGACTATAGTTACCCCACCACCCACAAATTAAAACTAATAATAATAATAATAATATTAATAATACTAACCTGTAATAATAACCTGCTGTACTGTACTAGGATTTATTCTATGAGTAAATGACAAAGCACTTTTGTAAGTCGCTCTGGATAAGAGCATCTGCTAAATGCCGCAAATGTAAATGTAATAATAATAATAATAATAATAATAATAATAATAATAATAAATGTCCTGGAGTGCAGTCAAATGGAGGTGATAACCCATCAACATGGTTATGTGTCTAATAAAGTGACCACTAAATGTGTATACAATGTAAATGTTCAAAGATTAAAACAATGGCCTTAAGCCTCCTACTATGGAGAGAGAAATATGCATCTAAAACTACTTTTGTTCTCTCTCTCTCTCTCTCTCTCTCTCAATAAAATTTGGATATTTTTTTTGCTGGTTCATTATGTTAAAATGCAGACAAAATGTAGAGATAAATGGAGACAGAGAAATGCAGTAAGCTCCAGGAGCTCTGACGTGTGTGTGAAGTGACTTGGTGTGGTGAACCCTCACTGCCTCTATGCCAAACCTCTCCCACATTTCAGCACACACACACACACGCACACACACATACACTTCTAAGATTTATCAGTTGCTAAAAATTTTTATGCTAATAAAACTCTTATATTAATAATATTAATAAGTACACTGTTTGTTAAAGTTTCCAGGGCAGATGATTAAATATTTAAAGCACATACTGAAATAACAGAGTATTACAGAAAATTACACAGAGAGTGATTAAAAGTGGTCAGTGTAGGATAGGGGACACTAAATGAATTCTTACTATTAGAATATATAAATATTCTAAACATTGATACTATCCTGCTAAATAATACCTCAACAAGAATATAGAAATATAAACAAATAATCACTGTGAATATAAATAGTTTCAATTGGACCAAGTAGGCAATTAGTTTATTAATGGTGCATATACAGTGGTAAGAAAAAGTGTTTGGCCCCTTCCTGATATCTTATTTTTTTGCATGTTTGTCACACTTAAATGTTTCAGATCATCAAACAAATTAAAATATTAGACAAAGATAACACAAGTAAACACAAAATGCAGTTTTTAAATTACGGTTTTTATTATTAAGGGAAGAAAATCCAAACATACATGACTGTGTGAAAAAGTGATTGCCCCCCTGTTAAAAAATTTAACTGTGGTTTATCACATGTTTGGAAAGCTGAGTTCAATTTCTCTAGCCACACCCAGGCCTGATTACTGTCACACCTGTTTTCAATCAAGAAATCACTTAAATTGGACCTGCCTGACAAAGTGAAGTAGACCAAAAGATCCTCAAATGCTACAAATCATGCTACGATCCAAAGAAATTCAGGAACAAATAAGATACAAAGTAATTGAGATCTATCAGTCTGGAAAAGGTTATAAAGCTATTTTTAAAGCTTTGGGACTCCAGCGAACCACAGTGAGAGCCATTATCCACAAATTGCGAAAACATGGAACAGTGATGAACCTTCCCAGGAGTGGCCGGCTGACAAAAATTACCCCAAGAGCGCAGTGACGACTCATCGAAGAGGTCACAAAAGACCCCACAACAACATCCAAAGATCTGCAGGCGCCAGCATTATCACAGTATAGGGGGGTCGGATCCCACATCTTTCTGTATTCAAGAGTAGCTGGTGTTTTTGTGCATTAAATAAGGTTGTAGTTTATATAATTTATGCATCTGTGGGAGTTTATGGTGTTCAGGGTAGGGGAACAAAACCTACACACACATGGAAGCATTCAAGAGCTTGGTGTGAGGATGGTCTCATCAGGAACTTGGAGAGAAATGTCAAAACATTGAATGTGAGAGCTCTGAACATAAAGTATCCTGCTAAGTTAGAAGAAAACAACCATGTGATCGCCCCAAAAACCCAAATCTGTTTATATATATATATATATATATATATATATATATATATATATATATATATATATATATATATAATTAATTAGATTATTCCTACTCTTCTCTGTACAAAATGGACATATACAGTGTGTCCTTTTTTGATTATTGTTTCAAAGTCCAGCAATTAACTAGTTTATTTTAACCCTTTGTAGAATTCTTCCCCTTCTGGTGTGAAATGGGTGGCCCTTATGTTGTGTAAAGCTTAGGTAAGTTTTACTCTCATCATTCTAGATCAAGATCCTAGATTGCCCTTTCCTTCCACTCTGTGTACTGCTTTCACACCAGCTTTGAGTCTGGGCAGCCTATCTAGCTAGGGTTTGAAACCCATCTATCTAAATTGCTATCTAAATTGCACTGAAAAATAAGTTTATTCATCAAGTTCAATAAGTTTCTAAATGTAAAACAGGTATTGCATCAGGTTATTTTGCAATGCAGTTTTTCACAATCCACAAAGTTAGGCATTTGTATTTAAGCCTTTAGTTTACTTTTGATCCTGATAGAAAACATATAATATATTGGAATATATATTATATTATTATTATAGGCCCACACCTAGTTCATTCTCCATTAAGAATGACAAGCCAAACTGGCTCTTTTGTCTTTCTCATATTTCTGTTCATTTATAGTTTGTTTGTTTGGTTGGTTGGCGTTTTTTTTTATTTATTTATTTATTTATTTTTTTTTATTTGCTTAATGTTTAAATATAATAATTTAGAGTAACTTTAGAGTAACACATTTCACATATTTGTTTTATTTTATAATGTGTGCCTTTGAGCTCAACACTACCACAAACTTCAAAAGACTACAAACATGACTTACTGACTTTGTGTGATGCTCTCCTAGAACAGATGAGAGAAATGGCAGAAGAAAAAAAGTAGCTAAAACCTTTTACTAGCACTGTTTTCATTCACTGCATCTGAACATTGTATTGTTGGGCTTTATTTGTTCAGGAAATTCGATAGTCTATCGATATTTATTGACTAAACATACTTTATTAATTGTCTTTTTTAAATTAGAAATTACACAACATATTTACTGAAGTGTGATTCAAACTCATGCATGATAATACTCTATAGTCATAGGAAAATGTCAGGAAATAAACACGTGATATAATTCATTGAAGATAACATTGAATATACAGAGATTACACAAGGAATTTCTCAAGAGAAATAAAATGTTACCTTAAAACAATTACAAATAACATGCTATGCTAATGTTAGCAAGACATGTGGCAGTGGCAGCTCAGTGGTTAAGGTACTTGACTTGTAACCACCACTGCAGGCTTTCCACTGTTGGGCCCCTGAGCAAGGCCCTTAACCCTCAAGTTGTACTCAATCATAATTGTAAGTCGCTTTGGATAAAAGTGTCAGCTAAATGCTGTAAATGTAAATCTTACTGGCTTGGATTACAAAATGCTGTCCACCACATCACTGGTGCTTCTGACATGTTTTGCCTCTTGACGAATCATCAGTGACACACAGGATTATGGGAAATGTTGGGCAGCAGAAGATATAGCAATTTTGCCTTCCAAACTCGGTTCCATGGAGGAACCTAAGCAGGCAATATGTTATACAAAATTCAATTTGGACTTGGTGCCTTCCTGCCTCAGAATGCTGCCTACTGTTACTGCAATTAGATTTCAAACTGTGAGTGTCATACACCAAGGAATCAGAGAGAATTGTGGGTAATTGAGCCATGAAATAAATGTCCTCATCAGGAGAGTTTAATGGTACTGAGAAGTAGTGTCAACAGTACATGGAGCATCACAGGGGTTTGTGGGTAACTGTGCATTTGCATAAACAGTTTGGGATGGATCTAACTGGTTTGTGTGTAAATGTGCATTTGCATAAACAGTTTGGGAGGGATCAGAGGGGTTTTTGAGTAGACAATCATTAGAGTAGACTGTAGGAGCTCGAGTGTCTGAGACAGAATGGCTTCTGATGTCTTTAATATCCCCATAGCCACAGACAGAAAGTCAAACCTCAAAGAAATAAGAAAAAAGGTTATTTTGTGAACTTGAACTTAAACTATGATATTGATTTTTTTGTCTTCTAGTTTTTTTTAATTCATGTGAGGTATGAAAATTCATTTTTGGAGCCATAGTAAGGTCACTAGTGTCTGTAGTTTCCTGGCTTTGCCCAGTTTGAACACCGTGTGGTGTCAGAGGTAGCAGGTGTAAATACAATATAAGGGAGCAACAGGCACTGTCATGAGAAATGCACTAGAAACTGGACTGGAGACACATTTGGAGGAACTGTTGTTTTCCTTTCTTTTTTTAAATTTTTACATTTTTATGTTTGTCTGAAATCTTAAAGCTAAATCTGTTTATTATTATTTTTTATTTAAATAATAAAGAGATGCAGCTTTAAGATTTCTTGTAGCCTGTATGTAATCATGCTCACACACATCAGGCCTCCTTGTGACTATGCTAGAAAAGGCATTGTAGTTCTATTACAGGTGTAGGCCTATTATGACCCACAGTCATGACTCACCCCATGGCTGTGTGAGGAGTCTTGGACGGACTGGCCTTTGGACGATGCTGAGAAGGAATTAAGGAATTAATCACAAATGAATAAATTAAATAATAAAATGTTACATGAATACATGTTATTGTTCACATTAAGCACTTAAACTGTAGATACTATCCAAATGCAGATAAACAGTGGAATAAATAGGCTTTAGTTTATTGTCTTTATTCCATATTTTAAAAGAGCTTGTTCATGTCAATTTCTAGCCAGCAGAGGGCAGCAGCAGGCAGCTCTGGGGTCTAATGAGTTCTGTTCATAACTAATAAATGTGTTTAATCTACAATGCTTACAGCACAGATAAATGCTGCACTCCCATCTGGACATACAGATCCGAATGTGTTATCCTCATGTTGATTAATAAGTATTGCTTTGTGTGATCATTTTTGAAAGGTTTGTGTGTGTGTGTGTGTGTGTGTGTGTGTGTGTGTGTGTGTGTGATACCCTGCTCCTTTCTGCTTCTCTTTCTGAGAGTCACTGTGAGAAATTAGGTTCCCATCAGAAGCAGCACCAGAATCACACACACAACACTGATCACAGTGGAAGATGGAAATCCTGGAGAGGAAACAGAGTCATAATCAGTGAACCAATCACATTTAACCTTTATCCTGATCATTCAGAAGTGTCTGATGAAGCTGACAGTATGTGAGTAGTTTCACTCCATGCTGTACAGTCCTGATACAGTGTGTCAGCACCTGTACCAGGAGAGGAAGCTGATGTGTGTTTAGATCCTGAGAATGTGGTTGGTGTGGTGAACTGTGGACTGATGCATGATGATGAATGTGATGATGAGGTTGAAACAGGAATCTCTGGATAGATAGAAAAATAAACACAGGAGTGACATAATCTGAGTCCATGTTATTATTGGTATAGACTGTGGACAGTGACATGTGTCCAGTGCATCTGTAACATATTTTAATGGATTTGCTGTAGAAGAGAATGTGACAGTTGCTTCAGATGTTGTGCATGGAGTTGCTTATATACTCTGCGGTTGTAAATGTTGGAGGTGTTCGTGGTTGTATTTCTGGACAAGCACTTTAAAGCTTAAAGATTACTAAAGTAAAAGGCTATGTGTGTTTTAACAGATTTCTGAACGTGTAATGAAATATGTGGTTCATTTGACTCGTACACTTATAAATGTGTTTAATGCACATCACATTTGCTTTGACATGCTGAATACCGTTAAGTGAAGATACAAATAGCAGAATAAATTAGATGGATACTAATGGTCAACTTCTAATGCAGACTCTTCTCATTTAGAGAGAATTAATTGCTGATCAGACACACGGGTCAGACAGGAGCAGTGAACAAACTGCTGACAACTACCTACAGACACTAGACTTTACAGCCTTGCATACCTCAAGATTAGAAACATATTAGACAGGTTTAGCATGAACAATTAAACATGATTTCCTCTATATTGTGAAAACAACAAATATTACACAGGTCATGTTATCTACTCAACTGTAACTCTCAGAGAGATCTGTATACTATAAACCCGGTATCCATGATTCGATTTCCAGTTTGATGTAGCTCCACACCAGTATGTACCAGAGTCCTGCACTGTTACATATCTAATAGTCACAGTCAGGATTTGCTTTTCTCTGTGATCATACAGTGATATGTTTCCCTTAGTTATATGTATCTCTGTTTTATTAACAAATGTTTTATCAGAACAGACAGCAGTGTTCACTCTCTTGCCGAAAAACTTGGGTTCATTCTTGTGGGATTCTGGGTATTTGCAGCTGATGTTCACACTTCCTCCTAGATAGCAGGTCTTATTGATGGGATTTCCATAGTGCAGACCTATCAGATCAAAACATTTGCATTTATTAACAATGTTTAATATTTATATTCTAGAACTTACCATCCTAATAAAAAAGTAATACTATAATAATAATAATAATAATAATAATAATAATAATAATAATAATAATAATAATATAATCATAATAAAAAAGGAAATGTGACACTTTTTTTTATATTGGTATTAACCTGACTGACATGATGATGACTGGTTAAGGAATTCATAGAACAATGATCTGATTCAGAGATCAGATCTACTTCAGACACACTTCCCTTACTGCTACAAACCCATGAAAATATCAAGTTTAGCTTAACCACTGTACATTTACATTTTTGGCTTTTAACACACGCGCTTATCCAGAAGAAAAGTGCAGTTTGGAGAAGTTAGGTTATTCTCTTTGAAAGCGTTTGTGGCTAAACTATATGTTACATGCTACTAACCTGCTGTTACATTGAGCTTCACTTCAGTGTAGGTGTGCAGTTGATCAGATACATTAAGAGCACACTGGTATGTTCCAGTGTCATTTACACTCAGCTCTCTGATAAACACATTAAAGAATCCTGCACTTCTGTTATCACGAATTGAGAATCTGTCTTTATGAGTCCACGTACTGTTTGGATTTGTTGTTATTTGATCTAAACATGACTGATCTGTTACATTCTTACAGAAAGATTTCAATTTGGTTTTGTATTCATCCTCATATTTGCACTTGATGGTGACTCCTCCTTCCGCACATGCAGTCACTGATATAGACTCCACATCCTTGGACTCTCCTGTATCTGAAAGACATGACAAACATCCATGTAAGAAATGGCTTCATATTGAAGTTGATCATTTTGTTTCAATTCATCCTTCCCTTTTTCTCAGCTGTGTTTTAGTCTTGGTTTGATTTGTTCTGCACCTTCTGTATGTCACTGTATGAAATTCCCTGGGAGATGTTATCATATATAACACCATTGTGCCACTGATCATCAGTACTGTAACATGTGTTTGAGGGGTGTGATCTTAAATGGGATGAATACAATGTCACTGTAATGGGGCTCAAACCCAGGACAGAGAGGTGATGACCCTGACACTGCTGGGTGAGTTATCACACTTTAATGAAGGTGGGCCCGTGTGCAAAACAGTTAGATCTTAGAACAGGTAAAACAAGAGAATAAAAAAACAACAACAGTAGGGAATCCAACCCCGACCACTTTGTTGCAAAGCAAACGAGCTCCCGCTAGACTAAAATAACCTGCGAGTATATATCGCACTTCACAGGAATGGAGGATGACAAAACAGGAGGAAAAACTAAACACCATGCTGAGCGTGGACAAAGGGAAAACAAAGGATGCCACAGGAAGAATGGTAGCCCCGATGCATTGGGGAAAACCAAACTCTGAAACTTCCCAAACAAAAACAGAAAACAGGGAGGAACATTAATGGCTAAGGGGAGCCTTGGGAGAGAACCAGACTCGAGAGGGGAAAACTGGAGAAGGGAGGGGACGTGTAAAAACACAGACAACCTCACAGCGCAGAAGAGAGGTGTAGCACAAGGGCTCACAGACCTCCATACCCAGAGTTACCAGCTAGGAGCTTGGATCAAAACTTTAGCAAAGACGCAACACTGAGTGACTGTGTCACTGGGCTTACATAGATCTACCCCAGCTGTTGGGCATCAAGCCTGATTAGTAGTGTGCCTGGTGCCAACCCTTACAGTCACACTGTCATAAGGACACTCAGGACTTCTGTGGCTCAGAAACTCCAGTGGCTCAGAGACTTCCAAGTAAAAGTTGAAAAATAAAAAAAATTATTTCTATGAGGTCTTTTTGGTTACCCATATTTAAAATTAATTCTGTCACTGTTCTATTGCTTCATCTTCAGAAACTGTACAGCTGTAGTGTCACCCATGCGTCTGTTGTTGCTAACACAAGGATTGTTCTTTCCTGTAGATGTTACTCACAGGTATCAAGAGGAAGTGATCTCCAGCTGCTGCTGGATCAGCACTTACTCGTTTTTGTTGTCCTGTAGTAAACTACAGCTGTTTGGCAACATGCCAATATCATATTTCTAAGAAGGTGAAAGGCTAGAGGATCTTCCCATTTGGGTTTTATTTAGTAATATGCTGGTTATAATTTAAATGTGTGCTTCACTTTAGAACAAATGTGACTACGAGTATACATCAGCTCCACACTGGTACCTTTTCTTGACTTCCACAATGAGGCCTCTGATCTTCCTGTTTTACACATTTCAAAATGCATTTCTGATTCAGTCAACACACAGTGGCAATGAACTGCTAATCAAACTATCTTTGAGTTTGTGTTAACTCTTTAAGTCTCATCTTTGCACTTCATGGCGACTCCCAAAAATCCAGTTACGTTTGTTGAGACCCCAGTAAGATCTAAAAATTCACCAAAAGTGACCATCTAAACAAAGACTATATTTGACCCTGCTGATAATAATGATTAAAGATTGATTTTTATACCTGAGATCACATGCAGTGTGAAGATGAGAAGAATGAAGATTCTGAGTTCAGCTTTTATGTTTACTGCCTCCAACTCCTAGATTAGATGTGTGTTAGAGATTGGTTGTGTCTGTCTATGTAGGTCCCTGCCCCTGTATCTGGGCTTACTAACTCTGTTCATCTTCTTATGGCTTAACTCATATGAAAAAACTATCATTTCTGTTTTTGAGGGCAGTGAAAAATAGAATGGCATTATTAGAATGGCCTTAAGCCTCCTACTACAGAGAGAGAAACATGCATCTAAAACTATTTCTCTCTCTCTCTCTCTCTCTCTCTCTCTCTCTCTCTCTCTCTCTCTCTCTCTCTCTGTGTGTGTTTCCTACCGTTTGATGTCTTCTTCTTTTTCTTTAGCTTTCCCAGCATTATTACACACATCAGAAGAATGATTGTTATTATGACCAAAACCACAAATAAAGGAATGAAGGATCCTAGTAAAGCATTAGAGAGGAGAGCACAGATCTCAGTCTCTGGTAGAACAGCAGGGGCCACATATAATATATAGAATTTACATGAAATCAAATGTGCATGCAATACTGCTATTTCTGCTATTTTGTCCTTAGAGAAAATAGAACTGATCTGATTCAGTGTAACTACATGTCAAGTTTTGTGGTCATAGCAAGTCAGAATCTTCTCTAATTCCACAACACAAAATAGCAGGTACACATGGTCTGGAAGCTTTTCACATACATTGTGGGTACAGGCCTTTATAGATACATTTATGACCTTGAGTATGTGTCACTGGAACACTGGCTGTATGGGCTTTATCGGGTTTTGGACCAGCTCGGTTGCTGATAATATAAACCGTTTTTTTGGGGGGGGTTCCTCTAGCAGTAAGGCTGGGGTTATAGTTGTTGACATACAGATGCTACAGAGGTAGTGATGTACATGTATGCTGTGCTGTTATATAAAATGTGCTGTGTGTGTGTAAAGTGTGTAGGAATGAGTGTGTGAGGGCGATATGATAGAGTCCCTTTAGTGATGTTATTCAGTGCCCTGCCTGCCATCTAAACTGACAGAGAGGTTTTTAGCTTTTACTCTTTACCATAATTAATTCAGTTTCTATAAGTTTGTGGTGAGTTTTGTATTTCACAGAAGCATATCTTCCTAGGTAATAGAGTGTAGTTTGCTATCCACTGAAATGGCTTAGGAACAGCTCACAGGAATCTACACCAGTGAGATTACACTCTAACGGTTTCAGGAAATATACAAGTAGATACATTCCATTCATCTTAGAATTTAATGTTAATTATTTTATAAAGATGCAGATGAAAGTATTAAAATATGACATTACAGCTGAAACATCAAGTTTCTCAAAAATCCAGTGTTACTTAAATCTTACTTAGAGACATTGGACAGGAGCTCACAACCATGTTCAGGAAAAAAATTTGTTTGTCAGTGGAAAACAATGATTACATTTAGCTAATGATCCTGCATGAATCACAGATAACTGCAAGCAGAAAGCCATTATTACAGAGGGTTCATTTTAAAGAAGTGAATGCTACTGTAAAATGCTAAGGACAAACATCTCAGCTGGACAGGAGACATGACAGTTATAGAAAACAGAAGCTCTTCACACTCTAACCTGCAGTGGTCAGTCGCATGGCTCAAACTCATATGTAACCATGGCAACATTTCCTGTGTCTCTCTCGGTTCTATGGTGGTGCTGTGCTTGTTTTCTCTCTCATTATTTCTGTCTCTCTCTCATGTTAAAGAACTGCCAAACTCAAAGTGTATAAAAGCAGCCCAACATATATGAACCATTAAACTACTTGCCTACTTGGTCCATGTGAAACTATTCATATTCACAGTGATTATTTGATTATATTTCTATATTCCTGTTGAGGTACTATTTAGCAGGGTAGTATCAGTGTTTAAGAATATGTATATATTCTAATAGTAAGAATTAATTTATTGTCCCCTATCTTACACTGACCACTTTTAATCACACTCTGTGTATTGGTCAAGCAGTGTTTACACCGTCACTCACCAGTATATTCCTCCATCCTCTGATCTCAGATCAGTGATGGTAATATTGAAGACTCAGCCTTCTGTTACATCATCCAGAGAGAATTTTCTACAGCATTTAACGTTAGCGTTTATTCAAAAAAAGAAAAGCTTATAGTGAACAACTACATTTGCAAATGAGAGTGGCCTTGCTCAGGGGTCCAACAGTGGTAACCTAGCAATGTTGGGGCTTAAAACAGCAACCTTCTGCTCACTAGTCCAGTACATTAACTGCTGGATCTTAGACGCTCTTTGCTTTTCCAGATTGAGAATTAACATGGACATCTGTAATAGGTTTCATCATTGCCTGTTTATCACTTTGTTTTCTGTAATGTCCTCCTGGTCTGTGAGCTTTTATCAGTAAATCTTTTGTTTTTCTCTCACTCGACTCAACTGCAGCCTGTTCAGCCTGACAATGGTACATTCCATGGAGTGAGGGACTGTTGGTTTGGAGGTTTACATCATTTACTGTGTGAGCTGTAAAAAGAACAGTGGGACATTATAAACCTTATGATCAAAACATAGCAAAGGAGATGTAAAAACCCCTTGTTAGGCATGTAAATAGATAGATGTCTACCTTCTACCTCTGCCTACCTCCAGTTGACCATGTGGACTCAGTATACACCGATGTGCTGGGATCAGGTGTTGGAGGGGTGTAGGTGGAGTGTGAGACAATAATATTCATAGGTGTGTCTGAAAGACAGAAACAGACTTCTAAATTTCAAATATTTCTCATATTCAGTACACACAAAAATCTTGTTTTTTATGTATTATAAATCCCTACTTCACATAATTGCCTCAGTTAATCATCATCATCATCATCATCATCATCATCATCATCATCATCACCATCATCATAACTGTCGTTATCTGCTCATCACTCACCCACTTTAACCACTAACAGAATCTCTGTGTAGTGATCATGCACTTTCTGCTGTGTTCCACACCAGTAGTTTCCTCCATCCTCAGATCTCAGATCAGTGATGGTAACAGTGAAGACTCTGGCTGCTGTGTCATCATTCAGAGAGAATCTCTCATCTTTAGCAGTTTTAGAATCAACAGGGATGTCTTTAGTCTGGAAAGTATAACACTCTCCTCTGCAGACGTACTTCAAGTGGGTTTCATATCCAGACTTATAGGGGCATCTGATCTGAACTGAACGGCCCTTGTATCCAGTTACTGTAGTTACAGCAGCAGTTCCAGCTGTAAAATAAAACATTGTGTTAGTAATGTACAGTACATTCAGAAGATCCACTGTTATGACTATTCACTTCACTACCAAGTCCCTCTCTGTGTGGCAGGTAAACTAATAATGTGCTGAACCTGTCTGATGATAGTGAGCAGTAACTGGAACTCACCTGGGAATAGACTGGACAAGACGAGTATAAGTGTCCACATGTTGAACTGTGTGGTGAGAGTTCTGTGAGAACTGTCTCATAGTCTGACACTTCCCCCTTCAGTTCTCATCACTGCTTAAAGTGGTGTGTGTAACCAATCACCGCCTCTATTCTCTCACATTTTTTCAGAGCTCTTCTCTCTGTCTTTGGATTTCTCACTTCTTTCTCTTTTCTCTCTTTTTATCTTTCTTTCAGAGTGTGACTGAACTGAGTTCACTGAGAGTGTGACGTAGTCCAAGATCAGGTGTAGTATATATCTGGAGAGCCATCACCTAAGTCCTAATGTGACCTCACACACAGTGGTGAACACACTGATGTTAAACAATGATGTGAAGGAAGTCTTGGACATGTTTTGTCCAGGTGTTTTATAAACAATATACATGTTCAGAAAAACAAAAAACCCACAGTGAGCTCCTGCCACTTCCTTTTTTTTTTTTCTCAGACACATTTCTAAGCCTCCCTGCACCTTTTCCTGTGTGTGTCATTATTTCATATATATACTGTTGTGCTTTCCTTTACTTTATACTTTTTGTTTTACTGTACATCAGACCAAAGCAGCAACTGTATTGTATGTGTCTGTTTTGCTATGACAAAGACTAAGGTCTCAGATGCTGTCTGTCCTAAATAGTCTGTGATAATGACGAACTAATCTTATTTATTTGTTTGTTTCCATTTAGGTTAAAAAAGATTCATGTTTTGTTTGACACATTGTCACAAACAAAGAGCTGTACAGTTATTGGTAGCTGGTTCCACAGTTGTACACTCTGCTGCACCACTGTGCCATTTAGTGGTAAAAACGTTTTATGCAACCTGGCATTGCTAAATAGGCCTTCTGTCTGGTCCCCATTCCCCTGTAGCAATTTTACCCAGTAGAGTTTAATGTATCCAAACTTCAAACTTTCACTTATCTGACACATTTATATAGTACCTTTCTCAACACAAGGACTCTTTACAGACAGAAACCAGCTTTTTACAATCAAATCACTCACATACCTATGAGAAGCAGGAGCCAATTTGTGCAAAGCTTACTCTCAATCAGAAACGGCAATCCCTTTGGGGACTGTACCCCCTAGGGGAAGCGGAGGAGGTTAAGATATTCCCAGTTAGTCAAAGGTCCATGCCACAGTACAGCATACCAGTACTGCCATCTAGAGGTCAGTGAGCATCACTGCAGCTGCAGTACGAGTACAGCTGCAGTAGAGTATGTCTACAAACTTAATCTCTGAGTGCAACAGGCTTTTCAGCATAGACTGTATACACTAATAACTTATCATGTGTTTCTGAGGAAAAATTATAACATAATAAAATTAAATTTTACTTTTGTGTTTTTTCCTCAGTTACTCCACATCTGAATGGTGTGAGCACAATGAATGATTCAGTGTTTACTCTTCCTGTCGTCTGTCTGTCATGATTGGTCCCTTCCTACCATCTACCTCCATAGTCTTTTTTCATTGTTTCATTTTCTCCGTTCCTGTTCCGGTCCTTGTTTTGGTTTTTGCTGTCTCATTTAAATCCCCTGTTTCTTGTGAGTTCTCACTTCTACTTGTGTATATATACCCTGTGTTTTTTTCAGTCTTGTTGCTGGTCTTTGTTAATCTACTCCTTGTATGTGGTTTCTCTACCTGTGGTAACTGTATTCCTAGCCTGTTATGTGTTCGCTTG